>NC_047514.1:11325084-11547584 GCF_902827115.2 Pseudochaenichthys georgianus | reverse complement strand
TTTGTATATTAATTGTGAAGCTATGTCCAACAGTTGGTTAGCTTAGCATACAGAATAGAAGCAGCTCGCCTGGCTTTTCTCTAAGATAAAAGAAAACTGCCTACAAACTGACGATTTGTAGCTCTACAGATCAAGCTGTTCCCGATATTTGTAGTCTTTATGCTAAGCTAACTTTGCTCACTGTTGGTGGTATTTTCATACTAACGCATACAAACTTACGAAGATCAGTAGTACGTTTCTCACATTGTACTCGCTAAAAAAGCTAATAAACATATTTTTTCAAAATGTCAAACTTTCCTTTTTAGAAGCAGGATACTGGTCATAGCTGCTTTAGTTTAATTTGGTAACTTCTTACACTGTATAATGGCACAAGACTTGCTTCATCTCTGATGTGCTCCCTGGTTTCCATTTCCTGCTTGTGAGGTCTTTAAAATGACTCAGTGGAAGTTTTCTCTTTTCTGCCAAGCTTCAACATACAGTAGTGTTAGTGTAAATATGTATATATGTACATAGTTATGACCTGTCACTGCACATAATTATATGTATTTTTATAATGCAAGTTTATGAACTAGAGGCTGATTGTTTTCGCTTTATGCAAAGTGTTGCCTCACTTCAAAGTGCCACAGCCCCATTTACGTTGGGCTCCATTTTTGATCTGTTCCTACTGGCAGGTATGCCTACACACTCTTTGCAGCATCAAATAACATCACAAATAACATCACATTTATTTTAACATCACATTTATTTGACAAGCCTTAGACCATAATACTTGGCTCAAATCTCTTCCAGCTCAGTTAATCTTCCTTCCACAGTCTCACCTTATTCTTCCTTAAGCTGATATAAATGAGTCCTCCTGTGTATTGCACTCACTTTTAATTTAAACTGCGGAGTTTTTTCCCCACAAAATTCAAAGTCATTTCTATCTTTTTCGTATATTGGCAGCTTCCTTAAACAGATATTTACTTTTCCTCCCTCATGGAACAAGAGAGCACACAGCTCATCTCATCTCCTTTTTGCATCGAAGCATATTTGTCTCTTGACACCAAGAAACAAATTATGTATATCCCAGCTTCCAGAGGTTTGATAAGAAAATATCAGAGTGAAATTACTCTGGTTATTTACCTGCATCACTTCTAGTAATTTAACAGTAGACTGAACAAAATAATCCTGACACTAATTAAACTTTAGTACTTACAAACATAACGTTCCAATTGAACACCAGTGGAACTTATTTAGTTGAGATTGTGATCAAACTGGAACTATATGTGAGCACAGGCTAAGTGTTATTTCCTGTTTTAAACCCTGTAAAAACTTTTGAAATCCAATTTAGTTACATTTGTATTATTCATTTTTATATAATACACTACGACTGAATTTATAGTACATTTAACAGACAGTGAACAGCATGGTCTATGTTTACAATACATGCACAGAATATTAGGCTCTAGACACAACCTTTATGAGGAATACAAGGAAAAGTGTTTCAGTTTTCCAACCCAAATTGTTATATCGTTTTTTTAATCAGCTAACAGGTGTTGTTGTTACAGTCTTGCTTCTAGTCTGCTATGACCAGTAACTAATTTAAGTAAGCAAACTTTAGATTTTATGACTGACATTACTGACTAATTCCACTGACTAAATGACTTTATTCTTACTGACAGATACAGTTGCATGACATTTTTGCATTGTCAATTTGCCATAATGAGCCACATGCAGCTGTGATGGTCGCTGTTCAGTTTACAGAGGCTTGCGTTTACTTTTCCAACCGTAATGTGTTTTTCAAATGTTGTCTCTAAACAGGGGTCTTCTGGAAGTCTTGCAACTGGACTTTGTGCCAAAGGATGTTTCAGAGCAGGCAGAGAGTCAGACGATCTCCTGGCGTCTGGAGATGCCAGGAAACCTCAAGGATGTGGGCATAATGCGCATCTACACAACTCAGAGAGACTATGTGGGGCTGGCACCTCTGGTCATGGTGAGGACAATATCTGTATCCATTTATCTACTGTGTTTTTAGTCATGCCCCACACCTAGTTACTTGGCTTTGCCATAGGTCGAACATTACGGCGAAGCATGAGTGATTCCCAACACCTCACTTTTAAGGAAATTGATAATAATTGCCTTAATCAAACACAGTTTCATGCATTAAACATCCTGATGATATCATTGAATTACAAACAATATGAGTAGACTTCTCAAGGATGCTGAAATCTGGCATGGAGGTCAAGAGTTGGGTTGTCTGTGTGTGTGAATGCATGATCACATGGTTGCATGCAAATACTTCATCGCAGTTATTGCAAATATCCTCCATGTCAAATTACTATAGGTCTGGACTGCAGATTTTGATATGCTTCGGATCACCTGTATGGAAAGGGACATTTTATTTTCTGAACCAGCAGTTTCTTGCAATGCGTTAATATTATTTTTGATGCCTAGACTGATTTCATGCTGCTATGCGACGTTTACCTTTTTAAAACAAACTGTAAGCAATGACAATGTATATTAGGTTCATTACTGTCTTCGAAAAGGAGACTCAGAAAGCTATTTCATGCTGCAATAGCATGAATAAGACATCAACTATATTGAATTATTATTCAATTTATTATTTTGTTAATAGCCAAACATACTGTTATACAACCACCATGAGTAATTGAAGTGTGATTATTAAAATAAAAACTGCACTGCACAAGAAAATGCACATTTAATACAAAACTGTTAATAGTGAAGGAAAGGCATGGGGGATGTTGCGTCACAGCAATGAAGGTTGGGTGTTGGATTTTCTTTCTGCATGTTCTTCTCATGTCCATCTCATTGACATGTAGCCCTCTAAAGGATTTAGCACTTACACTGACTGAATGAACATGTACATGAAGGAAGTGTAAATATAAGACTGTATTCCCAGAAGAGGCCGATTTAAAACAGAACCACTTGAACTGAACCTGATCACTGCCAGACAGATTACTGCGGAAACATCGGAAATGGAGCTCACTCGGTGTGGCGCTGCCAGAACCACAGAGCGATGATATTGCTTTCCGGGTTTGCGCTAACCTTGATCCAGTGGCTTTATGTATGGGTCAGTGTTTCGGTCTGAACTGGAGCATGTCCCTTTTGAATTGCAGTCAGCAGCTGTCAGGCCGACAGAGTTCAGAATGTGAAGCTGCTGGGGAACATCTGCCGAGCGTTTTCTGATCCACAAGCATCAGGAGGGGGAAAAAACCCTGCTGATCACCCAGAGCTCCTTACACACACACTGCCATCACCTATAATAGATTAAAAATACCTTATCAGAGATCTTGTAAACTGTAAAGTACCAGTCTTGATGTATGAAAAGCTAAGCAGTTGCTAATTGACACATTGACACAGATGTGCACAACAGGGTGGGGAAATCAACGTTTAATAGGTGATTTGTTTTAATCCAGGTGTGTGAGTTTGAGAGAGACAGAACAACATGTATTCTGTTATATAATATCATCACAGAGAGATTTATTTTTAGCACATCTGTCTAGTTTGTGCGTACGCGGTGCATCGTTGTGATTTAAATGAATCGAGTTTGTGAGCCTGCAAGTGTTTTAATCTCTGTTAGTCTTGGTAACACCCTCTGCCTATTATCCCTGCCCCAATACAAATAGTGATGATCGTTAGTGAAAAAGTATTTAGATCAATATTCTTCAGCTTTAAAGGGAGCTAGCATTAAAATTAAGATCCAAGACTCCTCTATACTATTGCGTAAGCTGCTGTGGTGTGAAGAAGACAAAGAGGAAGAAGTGTATTACTATTTGACCTTTGCAATTGCCATAAAAAAAAATACACATTTTTCTTTACTCTATTAATGTCCTCCTTTCTACACAGAAAACTGATATCTTGAATACTGCTAAACTGATGGGTGTAACGGTGTCTGTACCTGTGAAAACTCTGGCAGTTGAGGCTGATGGCTCCGTCACTGATGTGACAAACTACACCAGATGTAGGTCTACAGAGGAGGATGTACTCAAGGTAAGTCATTACAACAAATGCGTTGCTTGTAAATGTCTTCCTTTTTTGTCCGCACTATATGTAATAATTCATTTTCCTGTATTCTAACACCACTGGCTGCAAATGCTCAAGCTGTCAGTGTTAACATAAATGAAGCTTTGTTCATTTATCTGCCCTGTGATGTGAGTCCACTCCAAAAAATATTGGGTTTTTCCCATTAGAAAACCTTTCACCAAGTTTCATGAAAATCTAGGATGTAGTTATTCCGTTATAATGCTGACTTGCACACAGTCAACAGTGTGCATTAATGACTCTAACAAACCTAATTCACCTATTTCAAGATCAAAAAACGTTTGCAGCCTTCTTTACCCTCATATTAAATTCCAGTGTAATCTGTATATATAATCCAGGCCCTAATGCACATACAAAACATTATTTATACAGGACTCTAACTCCAAAACACCCCCTGTCACTTTGCCATCATACTCAACTCGCCAGCTCCAGCCTGTGTGTGTGTGTGTGTGTGTGTGTGTGTGTGTGTGTGTGTGTGTGTGTGTGTCAACACATGGTGGATAAAAGCAGCTCTTCCATATGGCATTACAGACTGAGCTGCACTCAGTCCATAAGCACAGTGGTTTGACCTTTGTGTAATGGATCCATGTTACTGGAACAGTCGGAGCAGAAAGAGAGAATGGGAGAGAGACACAGAACAGAATACCAGAAAAGAAGAAAAAAGGAGTTATGTTATTTTTCATTAGCCGACACGGAAGCCACTGGCTTTGTAAGTTTGAGTCGATGTGCTTACAGTAAGTGTGTACGCTTAGGAGAGTGGGAAAGAGCCAAAAAGAGGGAACCTGTGTTTGTAATGATTTTCTGTATCAGTAGAGGAACTTAATCCAGTTATTATTGTGTCTCTGAATGGTCTCTTTTGCTTCCTGCTGTCTCTGACCCCTTTTTAAAGTACTGCCAGGTGAAGGGAAAGCTTGAAAACAAAAACCTTATCATCTATATAACTTCCACAAGGGTGACTGTATTCACACACAGCACACAAACTGTTTGATTTAGCCAACCTAAGATTGGTCGTCTTTCTGTGCCATAAACAAGTTTGTGAAATGTTTTGTGGTTTCCAGTTTGATAATTCTTGGCCTTTGATGACAGTTGAACACTCATTTAACACTCTGTTGAAACTGCAAACAGGCAACTCTTGTTATAATGCAGTGGCGAACCGTCAGGGCCTTCAAGGTATTCAGAGAATACCCTGGAACACTCAGATAAAACAAACAAAAAATCGATTTAATTATATAAATAAAATGTAATAAAATGTATTTAAAATGAATAAATGAGAATCGTATCTGTGTTGTTGATCTGTAATATTACAGTGTTACGTTGATTTGTTTGTCCTTCTCGGACCATGCACTACGCACTTCAGTGGTTTTGTGTTAGAAAAGAAAGCAACCAATCAGATCTTGTTATGGGTCTCTGGGTAGAATATCCTTCAACCAAGGTATTCTACATCCTTGATAGAATGCTCTGGCCGTTGCACTGAATGAGAGCGTACGTTTGGCCAGACAGTTTGATCAACCAATCATATATTGATTTGTAGCCAATGGGCGTATTCTTTCAGAGTTCCCGTCGGTTCCAGGGTACTCTAAAGGCCCGTTAGTTAACTGGCTCGAGACAGAGGATCTATTCTAGATGAATGCGACGAAGCAATTCATGCCGTTTTATTGTTTTTAACGTTGAAATGACAAGTGCAACAGTTGAAGATGAAGTTGGTGCGGAATTGTTGTGAGTACCCTTTTCAAGACGACAATTCAGTGAAAAGACGGACATTATAATGCTGCGGCGGGGGGTGTTTGTGTCTACAGAAGGTCCAGTTGTGATAGACACGTTTTGCCACTGTTATAATGCGTTTAACATCCACCCTACTTTAGCTCTGATTTGGTCTCCACCATCTCCGAATCTGTCTCTTTGGAAGCTAAATGCTTCACCATGTCCATAGGCTAGCTAGTAATTATGTGAGTTAGCTATTAGTTTTCTTCCTAGAAACACCTGCCAAAAGAAATCAAATCAAAGTTTCATTGATAAAGGGATGGCAGAGTTGGGTCTCTTACTTGAACTATACTCATTTTCAATTGACCCACATTTGATTAATAAATGGTTTACCTTTAACTGAAAATGATCAATACTTAAAACTATATTGACTTTGAACATATTATACTTGAGCTCTTGAATACTACTCGTAATAGATTCACTTATTTTATGCTTTTACAATGTGTATGTATATTTGTGAAAATGTCTATGGTTTGTTCATGCTTATATAGTGCATTGAGCATAGGTCTTGCTTCAAAAATATATCTTGATCTCTATGAGATTACTTCTTCAAATAAAATAAAAGATAGATGCATTGTCATGGAAATTATAAATGCATATTGAGTTAAAAAGTATTCACTGTGCTTCTGCTCTCATATATATATATGTTTTAACTTTGACAAAAAGGGACACCGACGTGATGTTTACTATAATGGGTGCATGATTAAAGTTTCATAAGTCTGCTCATGGATTTCTATAATGAAGAGAAATGAATAGAAAACTATAGCTTGGAAAGTAAAAGATTCTGAAATGTTGAAACTGGGCAGGATGATTTGCAAAATGTGTAAGTTCTGGTATTTTAAGATGCATTATTTTTTTAGGCCTACAACAGATCATGTGGAAAGGAGGCTGATTATTTTAAAATAAGAATTCAAATGTCAAGTTATAGAATCGCCTTTAAAGTTTTTGATTGTGTTGATGTCTATCAACATGTGTCACTATTTTTGCTAAAATCCAACAAACACATGATGTAGGCAGAGTTGGGTGTAACGCGTTACTTTGTAACGCGTTACTTTGTAACGCGTTACTGTAATAATATTACTTTGTCGGTAACGGAGTAGTGTAACGCGCTACTTTTATAATCCAGTAATCACACTACAGTTACTAACATTGCCCCGACACGCGTTACTTCGTTACTTTCTAAAATCAGTCATAATCAAACCTCAACAAACACCTGCAAAGAACACATGCTAGGTGAAGCTAACGCACATAGCTGTTGTTTATTTATATCACACACACACACACACACACACACACACACACACACACACACACACACACACACACACACACACACACACACACACACACACACACACACACACACACACACACACACACACACACACACACACACACACACACACACACCGGTTGTTGCTTGTTTTGAATGACGAATACACACTACCGCTGCCTGCTGGTAAGGAGAGTTATTGCCACTCACGCATGCGCAGTTCGTACGTGCTCGGCTGAAGTCTGGCTCCAGTGCAACACATGGCCAACACGCAGGAGAACACGCTGACGCAACAGTGTGAGCAGAGATAGACTGCGCAAAATATACAGATAGCAGGAGACAGAGGACAGCCACGGTCAGATAGCAGGAGACAGAGGACAGCCACGGTCAGATAGCAGGAGACAGAGGACAGCCATGGTCAGATAGGAAAACATTCAGGAGCTATCTGGATCAGTCTTATGCGACAATGGAAACTGAACTAAAGAGAACATTTGAAACTTTAGCAGTCTGCGTGATCTGCCTGTAGGGAGGGGCGGGCCGGCCCTGCGAGTAAAGTAACGAGTAAAGTAACGAGTAAAGTAACGAGTAAAGTAACGAATTACTTTATGTAGATAGTAACGAAGTAGTGTAATATATTACTTTTTTTTAAAGTAATATGTAATATGTAATATATTACTTTTTTTTAGTAACGACCCCATCTCTGGATGTAGGTGCTTATATAGTTTATTTGTTGTCCATTAGCCCATCTACAGTACATGTAGTTGCATTGTAGAGTCCTAACACACATCAGAGAGTTTGTTTTGGACCTGTGGCATGATGGAAAAATGTCTTCACAGTTGACTTACCTTGGACGTCATTCCTCCCTCCGGATGTCATTCCTCCCTCCGCTTTTTCCTCACTTTTTCCGCCTCCCCCTTTATACCACCCCCTCTCCAGTGCTATGCTCTACTCTCCAGTCTAGTGCCCTCCAATTACCGCTGTGGAGCCACTGGTTTGCTAAGATAAGTGAGTCTGCAGTGAAGATAGGCCTCCAATCTTAAACAAAACACACCAGCTGCTGTGTTTCACCTCATTGCCCTCACTGGTGGGGAAATGCAATGCTCCCTCCTACCGTACTGCACTACAGGAACAGTCGTAAGGTTGACCTAATTTATATTCCGTAAGGTTTCATGGAGACCAAGGTTGTGAGTTTACATGACATAAACAGAAACATTGTGTGGTTCCCCGGCCAGACTTTGGAAGTCGTTCAAAATTGATAAAATGTTTGTGGTTGTGTGGTTTCAGCTTATTTGTATTGGTGCCTCTCCTCTCTGTCAGTTGTTAAAACTTTCTTATTTATTTTCCATGGGGCCATACATATTAAAAACCTTGCTGGTGCTATCAAGAAAAGTTTAATCCAAATCACAGCACAGTCCTACCTCTATTCCAGTGATTCTAAAGTAATTCTGAACTTTTTAAATGTTCCAGCCAGATACGGCCGAGCCATATATTCACCTTTTTTCTTTTCTTCTCTCCATTTTCCAGGTGTCAGAGCGATGTGATTACGTTTATGTAAATGGAAATGAAACACGAGGGAAGAGCAGGGTAGTGCTGGACTTCACCTACGGTTTCCTGAGTGCTCAGCTGGAGCTGAGTGTATGGATTCCCCGCCTGCCTTTGCTAATCGATGTGGCCGACCCCAAGCTCAGCCAGATCAAAGGCTGGAGAGTCCCTGTTACTTCTGGCAACAGGAGGTAAGGCCCATCACTTGCATTGCTATACACATGTGGTTGCTATCAGTGACGGTTCTAGACCAATTTTACTGGGGGGGGGGCCAGGCTGGAGCCAGTTATTTCATGAGAGGGGCACAATAAAAGCAGGTTAAAAAGAGAAAGACAGTATAAAGTAATTGTGTAAAATAAACATAAAATACAGTAACTGGTATTTGTTTTTGTAAAGATATTTGTTTCAGTAAATTTAAGTTACAGTCTTTTGTTTCAGTAGTTTTTTTCATTTAGAGTATTTGTTTTAGTAACTTTAAGTGACAATGTAATTCAAAAACATAAACAGTATTTACTTTTATAAGGTAATGAACAGTTAGATCTCCACTGTACATCCAGGTCTCTGATTTGATTTAGTTCCAATAAATCGTAATATTGTAACCTTTTTTGGAGGGGGGCCACAGGGGGTCCCTGGTCAGTGTTACGGGGGCACTGGCCCCTGTTGGCCACTCCTAGAACCGCCCCTGTTTGCTATAGTCCCTTTATCTTGATTCTGAGTGGGCCAGTACAGTAGAGATGCAGTAATTTGGGTAAAAGTGCTAAATGTAAGAATTTTCTGAAATAAATAATAGGATGAACCTTTTTGTGTATTGTTTTACTGTAGCAAGAAACCCTATTGTGATTCTGTGAAGTTGATTATACTCAGTTGTGTTGACTTGATAATTCAGCGGTATTGTCATTTTTGAGTCTGCCGTTAGTGGGGATATTAAAATGGATTATAGCATACTGAGAGGTGTGTTTTTAATATCGGCCTACTGCAAATACAGGCCATCATAAAAGCATCTTTATAAATGAACTAGGAAATGGGATAAACCCAGCACGGTTTCATTTATACGCCGATGATACAGTTGTTTATACAGTGGCTTCCTCTTTAACTCAGGCTATAGAGCTTCTACAGGATGCTTTTAATACACTGCAACACTCCTTGCTAAGGCTAAGACTGGTCCTTAATGCAAAAAAGACCAAGTACATGACCTTCTCTCGCTCTCGAGCTAATACAGCTGTCCCTCCGATTCTTACACTGGAAGGGACATGCCTTGACAAAGTAGCATCCTACAAATATCTGGGCATATGGATTGATGAAAAGATGGCCTTTGATGTTCATATTGGGAACCTACTGAGAAAACTTAGACCTAAACTGGGCTTTTTCTTTCGTTTAAGGAAATGTTTCCCGTCTGAAGCCAGGAAGAGAATTGTGCAGAGTTCCTTTCTGTCTGTATTAGACTATGGCGATGTGATCTATATGCATGCTTCTTCCTCCCTGCTTAAAAAGCTGGACTCTGCGTACCATACTGCTATACGTTTTGTAACGGGTGCAGGCTCTCGCACCCACCACTGCACTTTGTATCAGTCCTTAGGATGGTCCTCTCTGTACCAAAGAAGACAATCACACATGTTGATTTTTATCCTTAAGTCATTGCTAGGTAAGCTGCCCTTATATATCTCCAGACTTCTGTCATTTTATACTTGCTTTTTTAATACTAGACGAGCAGCAAATGGGATGCTTTTAAATGTTCCTTTGATGCAGTCAGAGCTTGGTAAAGCTGCATTCTCCCACTATGCTCCCTTTTTATGGAATACGCTGCAAGTAAAACTTTGTCTAGAGGCACTTCCTACTGTAAATGCTTTTAAAGGTATGCTACGATTAGCCCTTCATGAAACATGTAACTGTTTTACCTGATGCTATTGCTGATGTGATTATGCTTCTTGCCACTGCACAAATGGCCTTCTGTATTTATATTTGAATTGTATGTTTTTTTGTTTAATGCCTTTGTTTTATGTTGAAACTTGTTGTGTGCCGTGTTGGTCAGGACTCCCTGGAAGAAGAGATCTTGTATCTCAATGGGACATTCCTGGATAAATAAAGGATAAATAAAAAAAAAAAAAAAAAATAACATTTGTGTTAGGTGCATTAGTGGGTAGGACACAGTAGATGTAACACAGTTGCCCTAGAGACAAAGGTTAGTTGATTTTTCACTCGATACTTACAGTAAAGTCATTACTCTTCACTCAATACTAATGATGATGGCTGACTGATGGGCTGTTAGTTCTCTTCAGGGTAAAAACCCTTTGAGGCTTTGATTTCCCAAAACATTCAATACCCACAAATGGATAGTAGGTCATAAATGGGAAACTCCTATGGTGATTGTAATGACGAGTCTCAGCTCATGTTAGGGATGAATTGTATATTCCATGCAGGCTAAAGAGTAGCTGTCCAATTGTAGCATCAGAACTGACTGGTAATACACTTTGAGCTTCATAAACAAAACAGTAATACTGTTAACTTACTGTTAACATACTGTGGATTCATGAAAGATTCTCACCCCTGCTTTGTTTTGTCATTCTTTTCTTTATACATCAGATTGTGATTATGATTCACACTAAAACCCTATTGATTTAAAATAGAATATTAAATAAAAAAACACTCAGTTAACAATCAGTTAACACTCCATCTTTAAATAATACTGATATTAATGTTGTATTTGTTGGCATTGATTAGCTACCTGGCAAGCCAATAGAAGGCATAAAGACTAAAGGTTAATCAAAGAACAAATAGAAAAGTTAAATTACTATGCCAAAGAAACTAAACTTTGGGAAATCAGTTAGTCAGTAAGTACAAACATGCAATTAAACAAATTAATGATACTATGAATGCTGATATTTTTTTAAACTCAAAATACAGATTAAACTTTAAATAAGTACCGTTCATTCTACAGTATGCAGGTGGAAGCCTAGAAGCATTTCTAACCACTATGAGTTTAGACTCAATCATTAAGGGGAGATTACGTTTGCCGTGTGGTGTTGAGTCACACTTATTTAATTCAAGCAGCATCTCCATCACATTTTAAGTTCTGACCTAAGGCTAGATAATAATGAAGTTTATTTGGACTGTAGCTCCTGACACTAGCGCTGTGCCTGCAGTGTAAAAGCATAGCCACCAGCCCCGCAGCACACCTGTGGTGTGGTGCATGGCGCACCAGCTGAGCTTACGATAATTATACAGAATGATCATTGCTGAGGGGGTTGAGGAAAGTGCACAGCTTAACCTCTATCGCGCACAAACAAACCAGCCAGCCGTGGGATCCTGGTTAATTTAACTTAAATTCATTTAGAAGAAAAGGTCAGTCCGCAAATGTGTTGTCCCTTGTATGGCATCAACAAACACTGCTGGTCTCCAGTATTTTGTTTATGAGCCCATGGTCTCTCTGCTGGCTAGAAAACACAATTTAAGAGTTCACATCACATATTCACTGCAACTTATTGAATGTCATGTTTGTTACTTAGAATAAATGAACACATTTTTGTGAAATATCGGAATAACTTAAATGTATATGAAAATACAGTCGGCCGGCGATTAGCTCAGCTTAGCATAAAGACAGAGGAGATAGCCATTCTGAAAAATCCCTTTAAAACCACATCTTGTTGTTGTTTCCTTTCTGTTGTTGTTTTATTTGAAAAGGAAATATAACATTTACATTTGTGAGCTTTATTCTGACTGTAATAACCTGTTATCATGTCGCCCTCTTCTTGCAGTCTTTATGCTAAGCTAAGATAACTGCTTTTGATGCCTTCATATTTACAACACAGGTCTGAACATAATTCAGACCTTATTCTCTAACTTTTGGAAACAGAACTAAAGTTTTCTTAACATATATTTTTGAAATAAAGTCGGCAACTAATTGTGTCTGATTCCCCTTTGTATGTCAGGTCGACATGGGACAGCGAGGAAGAGGAGGACGTGAGGAAGGGCAGGGGTTGCATGCTGCAGTACCAGCACTCTAGGCTCACGGTGCTAACACCATTTATAGCCCAGGCTGACGCTGAGGCGCCGTCTGACCCGCTAACGGGGGAGGAGCCTGTGGAGTACTTCATGGGTCCTGATTGGCAGGTAAACAAGTATATACATTCATATTTGTATATCAAGTACTAGGAGTATAAGTATTAACATTAGGTTATACTTAAAATATCACAACTCAATGTAGTAATTATACAGAATATCTTGTTTTATTGAATTTTGATTATTGATTCACTAATGTTTGCATTGCATCAATATGATCTATTGTGGGTATTTTGTCCGTTAAATATCTTGTGAATCAATAAAGTCTTCTTAATGTACAGTAAAATATCACAATATTTAAAATGGTCATTACTCTGAGTCTGGTAAGGAACTTACCTTTTCATACAAATGTGATGGAGTAAAAAGTAAAACCTCTGAGATGTTGTGGAGTTTAAGAATAGAGTAATGGAAAATGGAAATATATAGTATTTTAAAACTCAACTTAAGTTCAGTTCTTGAGTACATTTATAAATAGATTAAATGTTTCCAAAAGTTGAAACAAATCATCACATTATTGCAGTAGCTTTATAAGGATTTAATACAATCAACATTTTCTCTGTTTTTAGGTGGATGTGACCAATATTGTGCGCTCATTTCTAAAAGTGTCAGATCCTGAAGTAGCCAGGGTGCAGGATGGGGTGGTCCTCCAGGGACGGGCTGTGGGCACTACTACTGTTCAGGTAAGCCATTGCGTGTGTGTTTGTGTATGTGTGTATGTCAGACGGGTTTTAGCAGTTGCATGAGGTTTTCCTTGTTGCAGGTGCTGTCCCCACTGACCTGGTCCGTGCTAGCTGAGAGGAGCATCAGTGTGGTGGACGATAAAGTGAGTGTGACGGAGTTGGGGGTGCAGTTTGTTTCTGGCCTCTCGCTGTCCCTGCAGCTCAGCCCAGGGAGCAATGGGGCCATCGTCGCCACGGCAACCACACAGGAGATGATCACGCAGCTCGAACAGGTAAGCAACTGGAAAATTATAACACAGCATAGAAAGGGTTTGGATTCGCTTAGCTTCTCTCGATTCTGCTTCTCTCTTTTTATTGCTATTAGTTTTACAGATTCTCGTTTTAGACCTTGAGTGTGAAAATCTAAAAAAGCAGAAATAAACGAAAAGACTGTGAGAGAATAAAAGAGTGTTTTCTTTATAATTATGAGTCAACCCTTTATTTTATTTTATTCAGATTATAAAACAGAAAATAATTGATTTCCATGTGACACAAAACAACACTTTTTCTTTTACAAAATGATTAAAAAAAATAAGGATGGTAACACGCTGTAAAATGTAGTTAAAAATATATGAGACCTCATATGTCTTGAATGGAAAGTACACTGACCGATGCCCACGTTCTTTTAATCACTCACTCTCCTTTGTAACTCACATCTTTTGAAACTGTTAGTGTCTCCCCCATAGACAAGGTTTCATCAGAGGGCTTACATAAGAGCAGAAACACACATGCAGAATTCAGATTGCTACGGTATAGGCTGCAATTAAATATCAAAGGTGAGAGCCCTTAATGTGTTTTTGTCTGCATTTACTCTCAACATGTAATTATTTATTGGCTTTGCAACAAGTAAGCTATTTCCCTCTTTAGCAGTGAGCTGCTAAAATTGCAGCTCTGCTTTTGCTAATGTGTGCAAAGTCTTAAAACATCCCTTTTTTCTTGTTCTTTTAAAGTGTGCGCATTTAACGAGCAAGGCCCCTGGAATTCATTCCAATGACAATTTTCTCCTTTTATTACCAGCGTAGAATCACTCACAGATGCATGTGCAATAAAGGAACAGCATGAATCCTCACAGACTTGCGTTTAAAGACTTACATGTCCTTGCACTGTGAACAGATTGGGAAACTTTTTTTTGTTTTGATGCTCTATGATATCGCATGTAAATCAAAACTTTGTTCACAAGAATTGGGTATTAATCCTAGTGCTTGGATTCAGGAATCAGTATTTCATAATAGTTTGGCTTATGGTAAGGAAATCACCAACATTGCAGGTGTAGTTAACTGTGATTGTCTGATTAATTGATACATTGATTTAATTAGATTTGACCACATATCTACTTGGTTGTATGCCTGTTCAGAATGTATAGCAGTAGCTGTGACCAGCAGGGAGACAACTTGCTTGCATCACACTTTATTTAGGCAGCAGTAATTGAACTAAAACTACATAAAGTGATTAGCAAGACATCTGTGGGGACAGAGCTGTTGAGTGCAACATTTAATTTGATACATCCGGATAAAGTGTTTCCTTGAAGGTGATCGTGTCATGGGAGGAATCAAAAGTTGTGAATAGAAACGTAAATGATAGAAGACGCATTATGACTTTTACAGGTACATTTTGTTATCTCATATCGGCAATTGAAGTAGTACCGATATCTGTTGAAGTAATAGAGTATTTAAAAGACACTTATCCTTGTAGGGTCCACAAAGGAGTCCTGACTTGAAACTTTACATGAAACGAGGGTGATGATCATTTTCATCCTCTAACACAGGGGTGCCCAATACCTCGATCGCAAAGGTAGTGCGGGTAGATCGCATGGCATTGAAAAAAAAAGTTAGCCTATCATCCATCCTTACTATGGCATTTGCCACTTGATTGACCTACAGGTAAGCCAGTCTGAGATCTCATCTTTTCTAACACGCAGTTCACCACGCTTGCACGGTCAACCGCGCCAGCTGCAAATCACTGGCGAGCTGATGACCTAGTTACCCTTCCAATTTATACAATTCTACTAAAGAAAGGGTATCAAATTGACGTAATGACCAAAAATGTACTGAGTTGTATTGTGCCATACGGGTTCATGCAGTTATGCAAGGTACACCAACATACTCAGTATATATATATAAATAAATATATGTTTAGCATTTTTAATCTAGGTAGATCATTTTGACTTGGTCATTTTAAATGTATATCCCAAGCTGAAAAAGTGTGGACACCCCTGCTCTAACAGTTAGTGCTATTTATCAATCAAAGAGGAACTGTAACAGTGGAAAACAAATGGTGTGGGAGAGAAACCCAAGCTTTTACATGCAGAAATAAAACATATAACACACTATAGGAAAGAGAACTCACAAAAAGCATAATAAGGCCCCTTTAAAACATTGTTGGCGCATTGAGCCCCACGTTCCCATTGTAGCATTGATTTAGAAATGATATTCAAGAGAAAGCAGTCATCTCTAAGGCTGATAACTCCAACATTGGGAAACATGCACAAAAACAAATCAAGCTTGATAAATAGCACAACAGGTAAGAAATAAAAATGTCTGAGATTTTGATCTGAACAGATAGTGTTATTCAGTTTGGTACCCCCTAAACATTGGAAAATCGAACAATCTGTAGGTGGGATGTGGCAGTTATCAGCATTGTTAGATATATAATGTCATTTAATTGTGAAAGCACTGCAGGATCAGAACATGTTTTTCAAATGCTTTAAACCCACATTTGAAGGACCACAATCTGATAAAAAAAAGTCCTATTTTCAATGGAAACCACACTATTTCACATTTATTTAAGTTTTCTCCAGTGAGGATATTGCTGCAGACCACAAACAATATCATTCAAAACAACTTCATTCTAAACCCTGTCAGGGGCGGCTTAAAATCACACTTTTACTTAATAGTGTGGTATTAACGTATCCTAAATATATATTTTCCACCAAAGACATAATGGGCTCCTACAGATAAGATTTGAATTATATAAATTGCCACGGCAGAACAGATTTGCGCAAAACCATCACCTTAAGGGTGTAATAATATTAGTGTTTTCTCTCTGCCTCTCAGAATGTGAACTCATTGAGACCACCATCTGCAGTAACCATGCTGTGTGAGAGAGCGGAAGAGGCAGACAGGGTGCACAGATGATCATTTAAAAGGCTCACTCGCACATTTAGCCATGGCATCCTGCCCACATCAAACCAGCCTCCCGACACAGGCACGGGGCAGCAATTAGCGGTTCCATATCTGTTGTAGCGACAGCTCAATTTACCTACAGCACACTGTTGCTGTGGCTGGTCGGCCCCTGCCAATAACAAACTGTTGGAACCATGCCAGTACAGATGACCAACCAATTGTGTCTGTGGTGGCAAGCTGTCAATGCTCTGCTCAGGGTGATTCATTATGTACTCAAACCCAAAATATAGGTTAGGTCTGTGGTACCCCAGTGTTTCACATCAGCCACAGGAAATAGGTCATTGTGTATTCATGTGATTGGATCGGCTCTTAACACGACCCCTTTTGCTGTAATTTTTGTTCTTGTTAAAATTGCTTTAATTACAACCACTTTGGTTAATTGTATGCCATACTCTGACTTCATTAGACTATAATCTACAGTATTGGAACAATAGCACCCTACTGAGTGTAATCATAAAGAGATTAGCATAAGCAATTTAGTGCTATTAACAATCATGTGAATATAGCACTCACAGAAAGCAGAGAGGAGAATATTGATTTGTTGACCTGCTTTTGTACATATGAACTGTATTGCTCAGTTATCATTATCGTTTTTTCTTTTTTTCTTTCTCAGGAAGCAGTGGTTAGCTGTTGGGTTCAGTTCAGCGATGGCGCAGTGACACCACTGGAGCTTTTTGACCGCAGTATCTACTCTCTGACTGTCTCTACCCCAGATGAGAAGGTTGCCACGGTGCGCCGAACCCAGCAATCCACATTCATAGTAATGCAAGGTGAAGGGAAAAGCCAGGGGGCGCTAGTGAGAGTGGAGCTGAGGATCTGCGAGGAATGCCAGAAGTCCAAAAGGAAGGGCAAGTTGGCAGTGGGCACCGGTCTACTCAGGATCAACCTCCAGAGTAGCAGCAGAGTGTCAGGAGGAGAAGGTGGTGGTGGTGGCGGCAATGACAGATTGACAGATCTTGATGGTGGTGCATTAGAATTGGTAGGTGATCCCAAAACAACCAAGCGTGTGGTCGCCGACGTGGATAACTGGTTATACAGAAGCACACCCCCTGCCCAGAAAGAGACCACCACAGCAGAACCCACCACCTCAACCACAGTTTCAACAAGAGATATTGTGCGGCCTGTCTTTAGAGTTAGAAACACAACCAGAGCTACAAGAGGTACCACAACCACTGCTTTTCCCACAACAACGGCAAATACCAGCACAATGAGTACACTGCTGAGCACTGCCATACCCCTATATACAACGGTGGGGTTAGTAAGTAAAGGTGAAGAGCAGAAAAGAAGCTTTGGAAACATGATTGACAACCCCAATTCAACCCCTAACAAAGACATCCGTAAAGCAGAAGTGACGCCAAAGAAGCAAACTCCGAAGGTTATTGAGAGTGACCTCATTAGGACATTCACAGCCTTGTCGCAGACTGAAATCGGCATGTATGCCTTGGTGGGTCTGGCCTGTGTAGCTATTTTGGCCTTTTTGGTCAACTGTCTTTCGTATAACCTTTGTTTCCGGAATAAAAAGGCCGCAATGAAGGCAGCCCCGGCACCCATAGGGGACCCAAAGGATCACAAGCACGACTGGGTGTGGCTGGGCAACGATGGCCACCCCGCTCCAGGTATCCAGGCTCAAGTGTCCACGCTAAAACGCGAGGCTCACCGCTCTCTGGAGTCTCGTCACTCCGTAGACTCCATCGGCCCCCACGGCCTTGAGGTCGCCCTGCCCACAGTGAGCGGCCCCCCTGTTCCCGAAAGAACTGCCACTCTGGGCCGCAGCAGGAACACCTCCCAGCAGCAGCATTTTCAGGGAATTGCAATTGACCCCATGGCGAACCGTTCAGCCACCTTGCTGGCCAGGCCACACCGAAGCGAGCCACTTCATTCCCCCACCAGTAAGAGGAACCAGGTCCAGTTCACCACCTTCACAACGCTGGACGTCAAGCACTTGGCTGTACTGAAGAAGAATGGGGTGGACTTGAACTGGGCTAACCAGCAGGCCCTGCAGCTAGAGCAGGCCCACGCTGAGCCACAGTCACCTCTACCTGACATGCCGTGGCCTGTGGTCAAACCTATAGGAGAGCCCAAGTGAGTTTATTGGGGTATTGTTATGTGAGTGAAAAACAAGAAGAAAAGAATAGTATTCATACACAGCAAGTCCTGTTGTAGAAAGAAGCTGGCTCTTGTTTTGATAAAAGATAAGTCCCTTTATAGGATGTATTTATTGAGATTAGATAAAGGACTTTTTATATGAAAATACATGCTGATGGAAAGCCTCTTAATATATTGTGCAATGGTGACCCCATGAAGAAATTGCAATATTCTTGTATTTGAAAAGGATGCACTCAGCAAATCTGATGTTGTAAATATAAATATATCTATACTATTTCTTATTTTTACTTTTGTAACTCATAACAAATGCATTTTCATCTCCTACTACTTTTGTACAATTATGTTGCCACTATAGAAACAGCTCCAGATATTGCAACTTGTTCGGGTGAATGCAGTACGGGAGGGATTATTTCTTGCAATTCTATTATTTTCCAGCCTTTGTAATTTTCTTTTTAGATTCCTCAGGAGAATACCTGAAGAGTTAGTGCAATTTGTCAGAGAAGGCAACGTTTGTCAAGTTATTTTGAGAAATATGCACAGGAGTCTTCACTGGATATTTATTTAAATCTAATGCAACCTATGCAAATACAGTCTGTGCAGAGTTTAAAGTGGACATAGTTTCTGAATTTCTTTAACAAACTTACCTTTGGTTTTAAGTTTCTCCTGGGCGCTGCTTCTACAAATTGTAAAAAATGAGAATCTTTGTCTCTCGACACAGAGCAATACATATGCAACTGTAAGATTTTTCATGTGTAAATGCAAATGACGATGCCTTTTTCCAAATGTAACATCCTCTTATCCCTATAGGCTCACGGCTGCATTTCCCCCTTTAGATATACGATTTCAGGATTGGGGTCTAATCCCCAAAGACTTAACATTTATCATATGACATGTGTCAATAAATGTTCTTTAAACAAAATGAAGTCTCTCTTGTTGTCTATAAAGCTTTAAACATAGTAAAGTATCATTCATGGAAAAGCACAGTGAATGGTTTGGATTATAGGCTAAAGCTCTGCTATGAATCAGTGGGATTTGATTATTTTTAATCACCATTGAACGTGATTTATGTCCGATGTCATTCAGGGAATTTCATGTATTTGATGTGCCTGCCAATATTGGGATTCTTTGCTGTAAAACAAAATAACAGTTACACAGAGAGCAAACGATGGGAAAGAGAAAAATGACTCTTGTTGTGTGTATTGTGACAGTGTCCCCAAAGATTTACAGGTATTTTATCAATGGTGGAGGC
The DNA here is from genome assembly GCF_902827115.2 of Pseudochaenichthys georgianus. Classification (NCBI taxonomy): domain Eukaryota; kingdom Metazoa; phylum Chordata; class Actinopteri; order Perciformes; family Channichthyidae; genus Pseudochaenichthys; species Pseudochaenichthys georgianus. The sequence goes on along the minus strand of NC_047514.1, from coordinate 11,527,655 downwards.
TTCACATGATAACTCATGGCTCATTTGTCTCTTTTTTCTCCGTCCCCCTTCCTGTGTCTCAGAGGTGCACTGCTACACTTCTCAAAACTACATTCTCTGAGCTGTGAAGCATAAACAGCATCCCCAGCTTTAAGAATAATCTGATGCCCTGCACCTCAGGAATTGGCAGTTGTGGATATGACAGCTAACCTCGTCTCTCCCTGCTGCACAACAGCATCGGGTGGATTTAAAGTGTTGATAAAAGCAATTTTAATAACTTTCTCCCAAATGCTCTACCTACAGGCCCAGCCTCTTTGTATGTGTATAAACTCTCTTTGCTTTCCAGTCGATGTATCTGTCCAGCAGCAGTAAGAAAAGTAAACAAACTCGCCTTTGAGATAAGCATTGATTCAAAGCTGTCTCTGCATTGCATCGTGGCCGGCATCTTTGATTTGACCAGCTGTATCATACAAGATGAAGAATTCAAAACTCAAAAGTTTAGACAGTAATAATGTACATGTAAAAGCAACACAGATGGTATTACAACAAGAGAGGAACACAATATGTGCTTTAAATGAACTTCTGTTGCTTTTTTGATTTCAAAGACAGTCTTTATAACTCAGATTCATCCCTTGGTCTTCCATAATGTAAACTGAACAACATTCAAACTATTCTCGGTGCGTGTGATATAACACCATAGTCCCCTGTTGATATGTACATACATTTGTGTGTTCAGCATACTGTAGATGTGGTGACACATTGAGGTTGCTTTCCATAATTATAATGAATGAGCCGGAGGAAGTATGTACTGTAGATGTTTAACAGAATAGGACCTGGAATATAACTGAACTGAAATTCTGCCAGCATCAATGAATGGATGTCATTGAAGACTTTAAAAAGTCTAAATGCTGAGGTGTGGTCGAAATGACATAACAATTGCTAAGTGCCAAGTTATTCAGCTTTTGAAAAAAGATTGCATTGTAATTGATTGTGTAAAATGGGAGGTTCTGTAAAGGCAAATGAGGGTTCATTAGTTATATGTCGAGATTGTTCTTTATTTAGAAAGACTTGATGCCTGCAGTGTTCAGAGCCTGTGAGAAGACAGCTGACAGAATGTTTACAATTTGTTGAAGTTCTAATTGCATGCAATATTAAGCATTATTTAACAGCCTGTTGGCAGCGTGTCAGATGTTGTATAAAGTCATGTCCTATTCATGTTTGATTGGATGGAATTGTGCCATGCTATTTGAATAAATTGTATTCGGACATGGGGACCACACATTTCCTGTAACTGATATGGAGGCACTGACTGCTTGTCTGATATTCTGATTTGTTTCAGTGATGAGCGAGGCAAGGCTCTGGTGGATAGAAATTCAGAGGCTACTGACACAAGGTTTTAAGTCAGTTGAACATACCAAACAAGGCACATTCTTTATTATTGTTTGAATAAAAAAAAACTTCAATACAGGTTGAAAAACATAGCAGTAGGGAATACTTTGCATATAATGAAGTATGCAAATCATATTGTGTGTTTGTCTTGCAAACAACAAGATAGGAGTAGAGTCCTACAGTATCATTACAGCAGCATCTCTAATCTGGAGCATCAGCTTCCCTATTGACGGATTTAAGGGATTGGGGTCATTGTGTTGGAGGATTAGAGTGCATTAGTGGACCCTCTCCATGGCATACTCTTCGTAATGTAGGCCGAAAGAGACAAGGTCACTTCTTGCATAAGGCTGCTTTCAGACAGGTTGGACACTAACGGCCCGTCCACACAGCGGCGTGCGCTGACGCTTGCCGGCGGGCGTGTCTGAAACTCGACCAACAACCAATCACATGAATCTCCCGCCCCTGACACACAAGCAGCGGTTTGATTGGCTAGAGCTTGTACTGGCATATGATTCGATTGGCTGACGCTTCTGCCGAGGCGTCAAAAGTTGAACATTGCTCAACTTTTGCAGCGAGCCACGCCAGCTACGCTCCGCGTCGCTTCCCACGATGCATTTCGGCTAAAAGTGACGTCACCCCATTCAAAGTGAATGGTGAAGTGTCAACGCACGCCGCTGTGTGGACGGGCTGTAACTGGTCACAGAGGTAGACAGGTGTTTGTGGGTAGGTGTATCTGCAAATGGATAAACTCAGTTGTGAAAATGTGCAATAGTTGAGCAAAACAAAAATATAAACGCAACACTTTTGTTTTTGCTCCCATTTTTCATGAGATGAACTCAAAGATCTAAAACATTTTCTATCTACACAAAATAACCATTTCTCTCAAATATTGTTCACAAATCTGAAGAAATCTGTGATAGTGAGCACTTCTCCTTTGCCGAGATAATCCATCCCACCTCACAGGTGTGGCATATCAAAATGCTGATTAGACAGCATGGTTATTGCACAGGTGTGCCTTAGGCTGGCCACAATAAAAGGCCACTCTGAAACGTGCAGTTTTATCACACAGCACAATGCCACAGATGTCGCAAGTTTTGAGGGAGCGTGCAATTGGCATGCTGACAGCAGGAATGTCCACCAGAGCTGTTGCCCGTGAATTGAATGTTCATTTCTCTACCATAAGCCGTCTCCAAAGGCGTTTCAGAGAATTTGGCATTACATCCAACCGGCCTCACAACCGCAGACCACGTGTAACCACACCAGCCCAGGACCTCCACATCCAGCATGTTCACCTCCAAGATCGTCTGAGACCAGCCACTCGGACAGCTGCTGCTGCAACAATCCGTTTGCATAACCAAAGAATTTCTGCACAAACTGTCAGAAACCGTCTCAGGGAAGCTCATCTGCATGCTCGTCGTCCTCATCGGGGTCTCGACCTGACTCCGGTTCGTCGTCGTAACCGACTTGTGTGTGCAAATGCTCACATTCGATGGCATCTGGCACGTTGGAGAGGTGTTCTCTTCACGGATGAATCCCGGTTTTCACTGTTCAGGTTTGCATAACCAAACCTGTGTGTGTGGCGTCGTCTGGGTGAGCGGTTTTCTGATGTCAATGTAGTGAATCGAGTGGCCCATGGTGGTGGTGGGGTTATGGTATGGGCAGGCGTATGTTATGGACGACGCACACAGGTGCATTTTATTGATGGCATTGTGAATGCACAGAGATACCGTGACGAGATCCTGAGGCCCATTGTTGTGCCATTCATCCACGACCATCACCTCATGTTGCAGCATGATAATGCACGGCCCCATGTTGCAAGGATCTGTACACAATTCCTGGAGGCTGAAAACATCCCAGTTCTTGCATGGCCAGCATACTCACCGGACATGTTACCCATTGAGCATGTTTGGGATGCCCTGGATCGGCGTATACGACAACGTGTTCCAGTTCCTGCCAATATCCAGCAAATTCGCACAGCCATTGAAGAGGAGTGGACCAACATTCCACAGGCCACAATCAACAACCTGATCAACTCTATGCGAAGGAGATGTGTTGCACTGCGTGAGGCAAATGGTGGTCACACCAGATACTGACTGGTTTTCGGACCCCCCCAATAAAGCAAAACTGCACGTTTCAGAGTGGCCTTTTATTGTGGCCAGCCTAAGGCACACCTGTGCAATAACCATGCTGTCTAATCAGCATCTTGATATGCCACACATTTTTTCAGATTTGTGAACAATATTTGAGAGAAATGGTTATTTTGTGTATATAGAAAATGTTTTAGATCTTTGAGTTCATCTCATGAAAAATGGGAGCAAAAACAAAAGTGTTGCATTTATATTTTTGTTCAGTGTAGTTATTGCGTGGTATATTCAACTGAATGAATATAAAAAAGAATTGTAACCTGATTTGTAAAAGAGAACATAAAAAACAGTGTAAAGATAGTAAAGACAGATTTTAGAAGACACAAAGTAGTTAGTCTCATAGTATTTCAGGAGATGAGAGAGTGTATGGCAGCTCATTAAGACCAAATACCTCTTGCTTCCCCGCTGCACTCGTCGCTGGCATTGCTTGTCAGAACAGTGTCAGTGCTCAGTGAATCAAAAGATAATGTCACACATTTTTACAAAGAAAAGGAAAAAAGACAGTGGGAAAGTTATGTGTATTAATAATACAAATTAAGGATAACAGCTTTGTGAGAGCAGAAGATGAAACAGCCTTAATTGACTAAAGAAGAATCTAAACTAGATGACACAGTGTGAAGGCAACGGGTAAATGATCGTTACTACAATAGTTGTAATATTTTGTATTTCTTTCAGTAGGGAGAGGATCTAAAACACATTACTGTAAGTGTGCAAGTATGGTAAAACTACAAAATGGTAGGGGAGGAAAGAGAGACTGGGCAAACAACAGAACAATGGGATGACTCATCGCTGCATGAATGAGATTATCCCAATTATGGTCCTTGGTGAGGACTTAGGTGAGGCTTTTTTATGTATGTTTTGAAAAAGCCAGATCCTTGTGTTCTATGCCAGTTTGAGGCTTAAGGGGACTTTAAATATTTCATGAAAATCAATCCGAAAATTGTCTGTAGTTCAATTTGGACCAAAGTGGTGAAATGACAGCCAAGATCACTAATATGCAGTACCAAATAGTAAAACATTAAACATGAATGAATTTATATTATTTGAAAAAAAAAACAGGAACGTGTAACTGAAACAGCAATGTAAAAAGAAAGAGGGAGATGGGGAAGAGGCAAAGCAAAAATAACACCAAACAAGCTGCAAGGCCAACATTGGTTCAGGTTTAGGTCTAAATTGCTAACAAGGACAAAACTGCACATTTGACCTTCTGCTTACTTTATATTAGCATTCCTGTGCATGGGTATGATCGAAACCTGGCTGGCTCAGAGAAAGCATTTTTTCTGTAGGACCAAACATCATTTTCCATTCTTTTATTATTGGATTACATGTTTCATTTGGACTACCTATGTTGCAAATGTATTATCTTTTCAATTTACACACGGCATCTATTGCACGTCTGTCCGTCCTGGGAGAGGGATCCCTCCTCTGTTGCTCTCCCTGAGGTTTCTCCCATTTTTCCCTTTAAACTGGGTTTTCTTCGGAAGTTTTTCCTTGTACGATGTGAGGGTCTAAGGACAGAGGGTGTCGTATTGTCATACTGATATTCTGTACAAACTGTGAAGTCCACTGAGACAAATGTAACATTTGTGATATTGGGCTATATAAATAAACATTGATTGATTGATTGATTGATTTTATGTAAAGAACAACAACAACCAACATGAGTTAAAATTACGCCATAAAATAAGAATTTGTGCATTTTAAAAAACATTTTTGTTGATGCAAAGTAGGCCATAAATGAATTTTATTGAGACATTTTTTGATTGTATTATGATATTAATCATCATCTCTGTGCAAACCACAACTACAACAGGCTCAATTCACAATGGGTAAGGTTGATCAAAAAACAAAAACAAAACAGAGGATTTAAAGGAATATCATTTGCAACAAAAAAACCTGATGAAGTCTACCACAAACTACACGTTAGATTACACATCTGGGAAGCGGGGATTAAAATAGTCTGCGGGAACTGGAGTGTCGCATTTATAGTAATCCTGCCTCCAGATGTCACAAGGCTTTCACACATCACAGCAAAGTTGCCTTCTTTCACTCCCAGCAACTTGTTTCTGTAATATGAATTTATTTTCTACGTTTCTAATGTGTTGCACACAACAAACCCAGTTTGGAAAAAGCCATGAATGACTTTTGATGGACTCTCATTAAGGACACATCGGCCCTTTTTAAGAGCCGGCAGTGGCTCAGTCAGTAGGGGATTGGACTGGGAGCTTTAGGGTCGCCGGTTCAAGTCCCCAACCAGACCTAAAATATGGAGTGTGGACTGCTACTTGGAGAGGTCCCAGTTCACCTCCTGCCCTGCCGTGGTGCCCTTGAGCAGGGCACCCCCCTTCCCCCCTCGCTCCCATTGCACCCTAGGCGCTGTACAATAGCTGCACACTGCTCCTTGTACTAGGATGGGTTAAATGCAGAGGCCACATTTCACTGTGTGTGCTGTGTGCTCTGCATGTGTGACCATTACAGAGGGTTTCATCCCTCCCAATTCTATTCTAACCAGAAATAATGGTGTTGTTGGTACCTTCAAGAAAAATTAAATGATGGGACTGCATAGCAAGTGAGACGCACCATGGCGACATTAAAGGTGTTTGTAATGAAATAGTTGTATTCATCCCTGAGATAGCTGCAGGCTCCCATCTGGCTTCGCAGTTACTTTTCCACCTCATTTAAAATCTGAAAAGTAGAGTGTGTGTGTGTGTGTGTGTGAGAAAGAGAGAGAGCAATGCACACACTCATGCCTCTGTCTGACTGCATGTGTGTGTAGGTGTGGTTTAAGGATGAAGGTATATAAGACAGAGATGGTCTTTCAGACACAGCAGAAAGTAAGGAAAACATATAACAGGTTGGTATACGGAATAGTTTTTTAGCGCTCACACAGATGTTTAAAATACATCTTCTTTTTAGCTGACAGACATTTTGAAGCAACAGTGAGCATCAATGTTTTATCTGCAGTCTGCCCATTACTCTTGGAAATGTGGTCTTGTCTTGTACCCAGCAGACAGTTCTCTATATCCATTTAATCCGAGACCATTATTTTCCTCCCATTCGTTCTTTGCCTCTCTGCCTCTCTACATCCTTCTGCCTTGACTTGATTCCCAACTTGCTTCACACTTTATACACATGCTGCATTCATCTTGTACAGCCCTTAAACAAAGACTGTCTGTATTCGTATTTTTCCTCACTCCATTCCCTGTCCTCACACCTGCCACTCTCACTGTATCCTCTTGATTTGTTTTCCCCCTCAAGTTGTTTGCTGACACTGTGTTTTTCCCTCTGTGTGTGGAATATCAGACACAAGGTGAAACTACAGAAACCACGGGATTTAAAGGATATTCCCTTTAAATATTTAAATGCACAATGAGAAGGATTTTCTTAAATAACAAAAAACAATGTATAAACCCACAAAGTCACAACACAATCCCTCTACAGTATAGCCTATCGTATAAACCACGCAAAAATGTGTGGCTCTATATTTAGGCTGTTTTCTCTCTTTTTTATTAATTTAACTGGGTTCAAGGCATTTCTTAGAATGTTTTTGGACATTCCATTTACAAACCAAAGAAAAGGAAGCCAATTCAACTAAATTATGTGTTTGATAGGCCTGCATTGTTTTGAATTAGTAGTTTTCTAACAAACTTTTATCTTACTTTTTAAATGTGTTAACTGTATTACCCATGCATGGTATGCACAGTTTTGCATGTATACACTGTTAATGGTTCATACCAGTTTCTTTAAAAACATTTAATAAGAAAAAAAAGCAATAGCACCCTTTTCAAAATGGAGGGTTGCTTAAACTGCCATAAGGTATCGAGGCCATGCCCACTGTTAATGAAGGCTACACTTTGTTATCAAAAAGGCTAGTTCTTTACAACTGTCGTGGCTTACTTTGCTGAAACCCGTTTGTAACAATGTCATTTATTGCGGTCTTCATAATGAGAAAACCACGTTTGGAAAGTTAAAGACACGTCGAGCCTCAAGCCTGGACTCCAGATAACATGCCAGGGATCAACCCAGTCTCACGGCATTTCGTGTTCACCAACACGATTTTTAATCTATTGATTCGTGTTCACCATCACGATTTGCCCCTTTTTTTCGTGTTGCACAGCACGATTTTAAAAGCAATGTATTTCTACTGGTAATGTGTTTCGTGCCTGCAGGCTGCAGCACGTCTTTTTCTCCGGTCGGGTCGTGGAAGACCGGAAGCTGTGTGGTTCATAAAAACATGTTCTTACTCAATATCAAGCCACAATTATCGCTTTTATTTTAAATCGTATAATTTCGGACTTTTGTTGCCGTCTGTGAGTAAAATAAATGGGGCTCAGAGCCTCAGGATACTGAAATCTGTATTTTAAAATATTTTTTTCCTTCTAATTTGTTATTCTTTTCAAAATAACACACTGTTATTTACTCACCAATAACACACAATTATCCTTGCTTTTATTTATTGGTTTAATTCCATAATCTCTGGCTTTTTTGGCGTCCGTCAGGAACTGAATTTCAAAATAAATATAACCGGAAACAGATGTAGGCATTTCGAGCGATTACCCAAGATCCTCAGCTATGGTTTTAAGCTCGCTGATTGGATGTGTTAGCCGCAATGCATGCTGGGATTTGGTGTTTATATTATATGAAATCCGGAAAACATTTTAAAAGTATAACATAATACTTAATTCCGAGTGCTCTTGCTTTTCTCTTTGAAAGTCATCACATAACGGCATTGTAATACACGGTTCGGCTGCATTACATATTACAGATCTGCCGTAGTTCTTTATTTAGAGAGCCCTGATGAGAAGACCTTTGGAAAAACTGGAAGAAATGGCGCCGAAACTGAATACTTGACGTGGATCATAAATATATCAACAATTAAACAACATCTTCAATTTCTCTTCACACAATACGTCTCCTTGCAGTATCAACACTAATTCGGCTGACTTTTACATTTGATCTAATTCACAGATAGGTTATATTTACACCATAACGGTGCACAGCTGATAGAAAAGGACTAGTTTTTAAAGATATTACTGATTTTCTTTGAATGTAAGAATGTAAATACTGAGTCTGAAATAGTATAGCAATATGCTGTAAAATTATGCGAAAGCATGCATAAAACTATACATCTTCAGATGTTGTACATACACACTAATAATACAAAGTTATTATGGCTGTGTGCACCTTGTGTGCACCTCCTAGTGGTTAAAGCACGTTATTGAATTATTGTTTTTATGTGTTATATTTGATTAAAAAAATATTAAGAGTACATGCTTTCATAGGGGGAAAGTATAAATATAGAAATATATACGGTGGCCCTGAAGTGCAAGACACCACAGCATTTCAGAAAACACCACAGCATTTCACAAAACACTACAGCATTTCAGAAAATGCCGCAGCATTTCAGAAAACACTGCAGCATTTCAGAAAACACCACAGCATTTCACATTGGACGGAAAGGGTATTCCTTTAGGGAGAACAATTCTTGTTTGTGATTGGACAGAGCCAGCCAGAGAAGCACTGCTGTGATTGGTTGTTTTTGCTGCCAGTCAAGAAATGACGCTTGTGATTAGCCCAACACATCAGCCGTTAGCTCAGCTGTTAGCACACACTCAGAGCTCACAGCTCCTCATATCTGTTCAGAAACTGGACAAAAGTTAAACATGTACAAACCACAGACTGTCTATGTCATGGTGAATACAGTCGCTGCTTTATTTATGTCTGTATGACGTTGTTGTGAGCGTGGACGGAGCAGCTACAGGTTAGTTTAGCCTGATGGATCCGATTCCGATTTACATGGAGATACGGCCCGCCCCCTCTCCAGCGTCTTGTTTGAATGACAGGAGTAAATACAGAATTAATGCTTTATTAACTCATGGTTTTTAAGGGGCTTATCTCCATGTAAATACTATGGTAGACCACCCAATATTCGCATTGCTCTAATCGCTCGAGTTTCACCGCGGCTGTCAGCTGTGTTTGCTCCTGTCAATGCTGTCATTCAAACAAGAGGCGCTGGAGAGGGGACGGGGCGTATCTCCATGTAAATCCTACAACAAAATGAACATATTTGACCGTAATTTAATTGTAATACACGTTTCAAAGTGATGCCGAAGTAACTACATACTGATAGCAGTTAGTAAAAACCATGAATTAACGCTTTGACAAGTCTGCAAACAAGACGGCAGGCGAAAAGCTTTTAAAATGCGTGTTTTCTGAATCGGATTCATCAGGCTAAACTAACCTGCAGCTGCTCCGTCCACACAACAACATCATACAGACATAAATAAAGCAGCGACTGTATTCGCCATGACATAGACAGTCTGTGGTTTGTACATGTTTAACTTTTGTCCAGTTTCTGAACAGATATGAGGAGCTGTGAGATCTGAGTGTGTGCTAACGGCTGATGTGTTGGGATCAGTGTTGTAGTCAAGTCACCAATTCACGAGTCCAAGTCACCCTCGAGTCACCACTCTTCGAGTCCGAGTCCAAGTCCGAGTCACCAAGGGAGAGTCGTAGTCGAGTCCGAGTCCAAGTCCGAGTCACCCAAGGAGTGTCCAAGTCGAGTCCGAGTCATCATTACCTGTGTTCGAGTCCGAGTCCAATTCCGAGTCACTTAAGAAGAGTCCAAGTCAAGTCCGAGTCACAAGTCTTCATGTATTAATCTTCGTGGATATATGTTTTGAAATGTAGCTGCTCTTCTACATTGCTGTTATCCTGTCTATTGAACTGCTGTGAAGCGAGTTTGGCTACAATTCTTGTAATAGGTGCTATACAAATATAAAGCTTATTTCTAATATTAATATTATTATTATATATAAATAAACTATATTTAAAATGAGTTACCTTTTAGAGAAGTGATTATATTTGTATGCCAATATTTTCCTATGGTAAAGTTTTCGTTTTGCACTTTTATTTTGATAGTAATAAGATTGGGACTCTTATTTTGAAGGAACTTTTACGGGTTAAATCAGTTTACCGATAAAGATTTAGCCCCAGAAAGCACATGGCTACTTAGCATGCAAAATGACGTCATTCTGCATGTTAAGTATGTGCTTTCGTGTTATCGGCTGAATCTTTATTTATTGATTAGATCACGTTACTCTGATGATAGTGTTCAAGACAACCTATATGTCTGAACTCGATCCTTAGAGTAATGTGTTACGGAGCCTTCTCTTCTATATTGTTTCCACATAACGAGCATTTTGCTCTTTTCCAATGTGGAAGCAGAATGTGTGAAAGCATACAGCACGATGCGGGGTGTGTCTGTAGACATCTCTAGACTGGAACAGCGGGGCCCAGTACGTGAACTCGCCATACAGGATAGAGGACATCAGACTCCAGAGAAAATGTGCTCGAGTCCGAGTCCAAGTCGGAGCGTCAATGTACGAGTCGAGTCCGAGTCATCGTGGGGGGGGGAATTCACGAGTCCGAGTCCGAGTCCAAGTCATCCTGTGCGAGAATTCACGAGTCCAAGTCCGAGTCGCGTCAATCAGTGCGCGAGTCCGAGTCGAGTCCCGAAAATCGGCACTCAAGTCCGACTCGAGTCCGAGTCCAGGACTCGAGTACTCCATCTCTGGTTGGGACCATACGTTGTGGGACCATGGTTGGGACATATTTCGCTGTCGGGTGTTGACCAATCACGAAGCGTCATTTCTTGACTGGCAGCAAAAACAACCAATCACAGCAGTGCTTCTCTGGCTGGCTCTGTCCAATCACAAACAAGAAGTGTTCTCCCTAAAGGAATACCCTTTCCGTCCAATGTGAAATGCTGTAGTGTTTTGTGAAATGCTGTGGCGTTTTGTAAAATGCTGTGGTGTTTTGTGAAATGCTGTGGTGTTTTGTGAAATGCTGTGGTGTTTTGTGAAATGCTGTAGAGTTTTGTGAAATGCTGTGGTGTTTTCTGAAATGCTGTGGTGTCTTGCACTTCAGGGCCACCGTAAATATAGAATATAAAAAATCAAGAAGATACTATAAGTGATCTCTACAATAAAACAGTTTAGTGCAGGATGTACACAGATATTAATAGGAGGAGGTGCAAAACAGAAAAACGTATTAACCTTTATTTAAACATTAAATATTAAATATTAAGCCTGACAAAGTAATTAACGTCTAATATATTGCTTTCCTGCAATGTTAACTATGTTGAAGCACTTATTTTAACTGATATTATACACATTAATTATACTCTTATGTATGTAGATAGAATAAGAAATGTGCAGAATATGACAGTTTAATGGTGGAGGTACACACATATTGATAGATGTCTTGTAATGCACTGTTGAGGAACCTGTGACCCAAGTTTTTCCTTCATTGCATAACTACACCGTAGTTGTGTATGATATGTCAATAAACCTTTGAAAATCTTGAAAGGGATGTGCAAAATAGCCATAATATACAGTCTTTAATTAACTATTAGTAGAGAATAACGAGTAATGAATATACTTTATTACTTGTTTCCATTCATGTCAATTGCAGATACATGTTTAGTCTTCTCAAGCACCAACTATCAAATATCTCTCCTGATTGTTGGCACTTGACAATCACCTTACCTGAATTTTACTCAGGTGTAACTAAAGTCTGATTTAAGGGTTGTTTATATTTCACATAATCAATCAGAATCTGCAAAGTAACTCAAATAAATGCAGTGGAGTAAAACTACCAGGTTAACCTCTGAATTGTAGTGGAGTAGAATTACAAAGTAGCAATGAGCTGTCATGTGGGTATACGGCATTAATATAATGCTGCGCATTATGGACACAAGTGATTTTCACCCATTTATTAATTATATGTTTTACATTTGATAACACCAATGTGTTTAATAATGGCAACTTCTAATTGTGGGAAAAACGAAAACGTTCAGTAGAGACGTCCCATAGAACATTTTGCGAAACACAATAGCCAGCATGTGTAGTTCTGGAGGGGTGTTCGATTCCAGTTTTGGATAGTCTGGCGTGGTTTCGTTCCATTTCACACAGCTGTTTGACGCTCTGCGTAACCTTACAGGAACTGTAGTCCTAAACGATAGCTGGGGATTATGGGTAGTGTAGTGTCTTCGGCCATCCTAAACTCAGAAATGTTGACAATCGCAATGATGCTCGAAATGTCCCTTATAGGCCTACGTCTGTTTCCGGTTATCTTTATTTTGAAATTCAGTTCCTGACGGACACCAAAAAAGCCCGAGATTATGGAATTAAACCAATAAATAAAAGCAAGGATAATTGTGTGTTATTGGTGAGTAAATAACAGTGTGTTATTTTGAAAAGAATAACAAATTAGAAGGAAAAGAATATTTAAAAATACAGATTTCAGTATCCTGAGGCTCTGAGCCTCAGGATACAAAAGTCCTCACAGACGGCAACAAAAGTCCGAAATTATACGATTTAAAATAAAAGCAATAATTGTGGCTTGATATTGAGTAAGAACATGTTTTTATGAACCACACAGCTTCCGGTCTTCCACGACCCGACCGGAGAAAAAGACGTGCTGCAGCCGGCAGGCACGAAACACGTTACCAGTAGAAATACATTGCTTTTAAAATCGTGCTGTGCAACACGAAAAAAAGGGGCAAATCGTGATGGTGAACACGAATCAATAGATTAAAAATCGTGTTGGTGAACACGAAATGCCGTGAGACTGGGTTGCAGGGATGACAGCTAACTGTAAGCTAAGTCCTTGCCTACTATGATCTGAGATGCCTTGGCTCTGCTCAGTTGTTGTTGTTGTTGTTGTTTATGTGTTTTGCGAATCAGTGCTGGCTGATATTGCTCTGCCATCTGTGCTTGTGTTGTGTGTATTTTGCATGCTGGCTGCTAATTTATTTTCTGTCAATCATGCACCTAGTGTGAAGTGCTTGCATAGCTAAATATGAATCCAATTATTGTAGTGGATGAGCTGATTTCCACCGTTTTGTTTGGCATGTGTTGTTATGCTTTCAGTGTGCTGTATTGAGTTCATGATGGCATATTTCCGTCTTGGTTGTTGATTTTGTTGATTTGCTATAGGGCTGTAAACATCAATGCAGTCCATGGCGGAACTGTTCCCTGTTATACAAACTACATTTCTATTTCAACATGTTTCTCAAAGGATAGATTATCACATTCACTTTACACACTTGATATGTTGAGCTAAGTTTGATGTCTTCCCCCTGTTTTAAGAAATGTTTATTTGACAACTTGCTTTACTGTTTGTCATATTTGCTGTGTTTTACTCTGAGCTGCACTCACATCCAACTTTAATCACAAACCTGCTGCTTTGCAAAGAGATTGTCTGTTTTGTTTTTGTTGTGATATGCTGTTAATAATGTTCTGCTGCAGAACTGATGCTCCTGCTTCTGCTGCAGTGCAGATGCATTGCTTTTAGATTTATCCATGTCAGGCCGCTGGATAGCATGCTCCCTTTGTGGTCTGCGGTGCTTAGCAGGTGACTTGGCACACACCGTGGTTGGTTTCTAATGCTGTTTCAGATTAAATAATGTGTTGGGCTCTGGATATAATGCAGTTTGCAGGGGAACATTTACTATTGTGCCGAGCTTGCTTGTGGGTGGTGATGAGGTCAAAGCCAAGACGCCAGATCATTCCTATACTTGTGTTTATTATACTGCACTGTCTTTCCACACAGAACATCTGTTCCATGTAAGTTGGATTGTCATAAATGAGCTATTGTGCTGAAAGAAAGCTGGGAATATATTGTATTCATATTTAAGCATTATGCATCTGGTCTTGTTGTGTGCTACTTACCAGGAGGCAGGAGCGCATAAAGTTGATTTGTTGGTTCATTGTTGCTCTGTCTCACTTTTCTCTCATGCTTTATCTCTTACTTTCTCCGACATTCAGCTGCAGGCCACTATGTTAATTGTGGCACGTGCTAAACTTGTCTTATCCAGGCCAAGAAGAGAAGGTGATTCTATTTAGATAATACTAATTCAGCAGTGGGGTGTTTACCACAGCAGTCGTCTTGAGTCATTTTGTTCTGCTGCTTTGAGGTTTGCAGCACAGCTCTGTGGGGCGAACAGCGAGTGTCAGACCACACCTGTGCACTGCAGCTCCATCAGTTTAGCTCATGCTAATTATTTGCTGTAGGGAAGAGAAAAATAAGTAAAGTGACGTTGACAACATCTTTTGCACCATTGTAATAGCAGACATGCATCACTGCTCCTGTATTGCCTGACATGCATCTTATGAATTTCTTATCAAAGTTACATTGTACACTATCTCCATACCTACTTTACATACACAGTAGATAATTAAATACATCTGTCAATCAAACTCAGGCATGTTCACACGCTGCATTATATTTCTTTGGGTAACGCTGGCATCTGGGCCGTGTTAAACTTTCATTTTCCAACAAAGGGCTGATCTATGTGGATCTATTTTGCAATAAACTCGATGTTTCTCTGTGTCACACCATTTACACAAGATGGGAGCTACTGTAAAAAGCTTTGAATCAGGCAGTTCATCATGTCGTTTTCCGGGTCAGTGGTCAGGCATCCAGTTCATTTCTCATGACCTGTTAACCTCTTTTGATGTAATTTCTCATGGCTTTGATATAGTGACCCGTGTTACACAGTGTGAGGGTTATAGGCGTTGAAACTCTCTCACATTGATGGTGGACTTGTGTTCGATGCTGGGCACAATAGTGGATCCATGCTCCATATAGGATCCAAAAAGCATTATCTTTGGTAACATTTTGGGTTAGTAAAATGTGTCAGATTAATGTGAAAATTCCCTGCTTGTTTCACGTCATAAACACCAATAAATGCTCTTTAAAAAAAGCCCTAAAAACGTTCCTCTTTGAAGTTGGTTATTGTATATTGGTTTTGATTTAATAACTCCAGAAGTGGGATTCTCCATCTTTACACCATCTGCTGCCCAGATTAAGGTTCATATCTGCTAAACTAAATGTGTCTGTTGATGTCTTGATTACATTTCTTGGTGCCTCAGAGGGACAAAAACAATGTCAAATTTAATTGAGGAGGTAACAAGAATCATAAACTTTAATAGGGTTTGGAATAGGATATAAAGACAAGGCCAACAAGTAATTCAGTTTATGGGAACATCAGATCAATGTGATTCAGGCAGGTAAGACTTTTTGACTTGACTGATGGGTTCTTCAAAGCAAAGAATGATAGCTCAGAAAAAGACTTTAAGGAGCTCTTTGATAGCAAGTGGTTACAGCAAAGTCCCAGGTTTGATTCCAGCCTTGTGTCATACTTCTCTCCTGTTCTCTTTCTCTTCCACTATATCCTGTCTGCCTCTACGCTGCCATCTGTCTAATAAAGGTGAAAAATGCCAACAAAATAGTTCAGCAGTCAACATTTAAACGCTTGTCAGTATGATGTACAAACACGTTGAAGTCGTGAAAAGCTGTCATCACTTTAAATGCCTTTCCATGCATTCATTATTGCCAATCACTTTGTTTATAACTAACTTCTATAACTCAATGCTGCTTCTAAAACATCCTCAGAAGAGTTTATTCAGAAGCCCTCAATTTAACCTCCTCAGGCTTCCATCTGGCAGTATTTGCATCAGTGCACTTGTCACCAGAACTGATGGGTGCGCCATCCACGACAGCTTTCAGATCAAGACGGTGTCATTCCAAAACACGGGACTTTGATTGTCAGTGTTACTACATATCTGAAATCGTTGCTTCGATCGAGCGGCGACGTGCGGGGGTGCGCCCAGCAGGTGGGCTGCTTCCACTGCCGTCTGATGTCTTGACACCCACAGGACGTCAGTGAGCCTGGTGTTTCAGAATCAAACGTTGCTACCCTGGATGCAGTGGCAGAGAGATGTAATTACATTGAGTTTGAGAGAAAGACAGGGAGGGAGAGAAGTCAAAGTTATTATTACCTTTGCGGTGACAACACAGTGGCAGAGATGGGGGTGCGTGCCTTTGATGGTGGGCTCAGTGTGTATCTCTGTGATGTCAAATTGCAGATCTGAGGATCATTTATTCATGAGTCTACATCTCTAATACTTGCTGGATGGCTAAGTTATTTGTATTGCTTGCCTTAGTTGAATTCCTCCTGATATAATTGCTTTTATTTGCCATTGTTTCAGGTTTTACAGCTAAAGAGAAATAAGTCATCCCATAAATGTGCTCTCTCTTCTCTGTGTCCCCTGTGTCTTGTTGCTCTGTTGCCAAGGTTTAAAGAAATGACTGCTTGTTCTCTTCTCAGATACACACATACTTGAGCGTTTAGGAGCATTCAGTTAATTGTATATTAGTGCCTAATTTGAAACCATAAAGTAGGAATTTATGTTTTGTATGTTCTTCCTCTAGTCTAGATGATATGTTTAATCGAACAACATATCATTAGTATTCTATTTTATATGGGGTCCTTCTCTGCATACAAGAAGTCATATTGTTGGCAGCTTTCTAGGCGGCCACAATGTCTAACAGACAGACAGCATCCACAGGCTTGGAACAGCAACCGTTTCCTGTGTAAGTCTTTCTCCTATTTCTAAATATTTAAGGCAAAAGTTTGTTTACTTTGTGTATAGTTCCCCTGTTAGAGCTTAGCCTACCAGCTGTTTTCAATCAAACTCGACATCGACATGCCCCTTCAGCAGCTAACTTTCTATCAATGATAACAACTTTTAAAATTCAAAATCTACTTTTAAGACTGCCATATGTTTGCCGTTCCTGCTTCAGAAGACATCCACTTGTAAGTATTTCTTCTGTGCATGAATTACTAAAAAAGATCAAAGACAAGCAGTCCTGTGTTTTTAGTCGTATTTGGGTGGACTACTCTTTTATTCATGTATTTACATTTTAATCACATTTTGTACCCTTTTAAAAAAATGCTTATCATATATTGGTTTTAATTAGGAAAACAAATTATACAATGTTGCCAAAACCATTTATTTCTTCAGAACGTCAGCTGTCACTTAATTTTCTTCTCAAACACAGTATTGTACAAGTAAGAAGGGAACGGTAATTATCAGCGCTTGCATTTATGTTTGTGGATCAGCACATGAATCAAGCTGGCAGGTGTTATAATATGCGAAATCACTCATGAATATTTTTGACTTTCTCCATCTGCTCATGTGTACTCATAAAGATCTCCGTTTGTTCAGTTAATTGACTAACACTGTGAATGTTTGGAAACCTCCTGACTTAAAAGAGTCTGATGGCTTTAATATCAATTACCTTGTATACACTTGAGGTATATAATTGACAAATTCATTCAAGCTAGAAATGTGTATTCCACTGAACCTGCAACCATTATGTTTGCTCGGGATTTGGGTAAAGCGAAGTTTGGAATTGGAACAGAAGTAAGTATAGCTGTCGACCTTGTTTGGCACTTAATTAGACAAAGAAATGTGGTACCAGGATATTTCCTATGAAACAGTCTATGAAGTTTGGTGTGTCAGTATGTACTTTAATCCTTTGGGTGATAAGTGGGAGCAGCTAGTTTTTGTGAGGAATGTCAGAAATAAAGCTGACTTTAGTTGTGTAACACTAACTGCTTTGCTTTCTTCAGTTGGAAGTGTTCTTTTTCTCTTTCTGAAATAGGAGGTTCACGTAACGAGAACACAGAAAAAACCAGATAGTAATTGCTGCTTTTCTTCATATTCTTTGCCACATTTCTCTGCAGTCTTTTAATTCACCATGGCTGTCTCTGTGTGATAATTGAGAGCAGCTGAATGTACATTTGATGCAGATTTCAAAGGAGGAGGTGGGCTTCATGTCACACCAGCGGTGGTCTTGATTTCACAGCAGCCAGCCATGTGTGTCCAAATTGTTCACTGTGGATCACAATGTCAGCCAAATGCCTAAAAGAAAAATGTGTTCCTCTGGATTGTGACATTTCTTTACACAGGAGGACACATTTACACCATATTCTTAACATGTGACACCAGAGTGGGTGGGAGGGCTGTTGTTCTTAATAGGAAAACAAGTCTTATGAAAATACTTTTAAGTACTGATGTGAATAATCGTCTTAATTGCATCCTAGGAACACAGAAAGTTGAGGCACATACATAATAAGTAGGGATGGCAAGATAACGGCACTGTAGAAGTTAATACCATCACCGGAGATATTACAGAATTCCACAATAAAAAATGTACAGCTAGTCTTATGAATTTAAACAGGTCATCATTACACTTTAGTCTATATTGTATACTGCTGTATAATGATGTACATAGTCATATTGATTGGTATAGGCCTCACTCTCTTGTAGCATTTTCCTTTTGACATTTTTCCAATCACTGCCTTAAGTTAAGTGACTTCTTGACCGACTAGTTCTTACCATTTTTAACGAGTATGACTGACCACACCTGTGTTGATGTGAAAAGCCTTTTCAAAAACGATATTCTAAAGAAAATCATTATATATCATTAAGCTATGTACACATTTCGCTTGATAAAATTAACTCTGCAACACTTTTGTATATGTTTTAGTATGTTATCATAGTTATCATATAATTATAATTTATGGTTTATTTGAGCATTCATGGAGGATATGTTCCTCACAGAAACATTGTCACTGCATAGTTAACACAGACATCTTATCAGTTTGCAAATTAATGTTTTTCTCTTTCCACTCACTATAATCACCTTTCCTTGTTTTGAAAGTCCAAAGAGAAATGTTTTGTTTGGTTGCTAGGTAGCCACCAACATAATAGGATATTTAATCCCTTGTTACATGTTACTTGTTAGACACTTTTATCCAAAGTGACTTACATACTCAATACTGTGGACAATCCCCACAGGAGCAATTTGGAGTGAAGTATCTTTCCCAGGGACACAACGACATGTTGACTGCAGTGGGGTTTGAACGGTTTGAACCTGTGCTCCCCTGATCACCAATGCACTAGTCCACTGCACCACACGCCTCCGTTGAAGCATACTGTGCAGTACATTGAGCAGCTTTTATTTTTGCCTGCACATGACACAATTGTTCAAATAGGACTAATTGAAGGAATATGTAAGTGCATCTAGAATTAGTTCAGTTTATTTCTTAGTCATGAAGGAAAGAAATGTAGGCTTTCTTTTTAAACCAATATTTAAAACTGCAGCTATTTCTTTACCAAGGTCATACTTGTTTTTGGAGTTATTTGATTACTTTCAAAGGTGTTCTATAAGTCCAGATATAAAATCCATCAATACTGCATTTTTTCAGTCAGATAAGAAAATAATTGCATTCAAAAACGGTTTATGACAGTTTTGTGTTATAAACAACTTGCTGGGGTAGTCATACGACAGCGAAGTGATACACCTAGTCACTGTTGTTCCCTGTTACTTTGAGTCCTCTACATTATATACAACATTTGTTCTATTTCATAAGATCTATGGTGCAAAAGGACAACAAATACCCATTGGCTTTATCAATCCAAATAAAGGATTTCTGATTCTGGGACATATGGCACTGTCCTTTTTTAGTTTTATAATAATGACATTGTAAATGCTCAGTACGAATTATTTGTGTATATACCGCATAAACATTAAATCCCCACACATAGTAAATCACTACATCTTTTCCATATTTTCTTTAGACTTCCTTTTATCCGTTGTCTAAATAACTTTTGCAAACCTCTGATTGTATGTTCCCAGACACTCACCAGGGCAATTGGAGCCACAAGAGTAATATAATTTTGATATGAAAAACTGTAGGACCCCCTACCCAAGAACAATCACAAAGTCGAAAATGAACACCCATGCAAACCCTAGTCTCTCTGAAGAGTCTGTTTTCATGCTTGCAGCCCCATGGCCTGATCACACTGACTTCATCCTCTATCTCAGCCTACAAACGTCCTGCTGAGATCGCCGACCCGCTCGACTAGGGTTCTGAATTCCACCAGACAGTCAAAGGAGCCGCATGGTGAGAGAGATCAAGACACTTTTGAAATAAGAAATGACATGAGGGTCCACACACCGACAAACTCACCTTCTGTTACACGACAGAAGAAGTGAGAACTCGTATTCTAAGCACCATATTTGGGATTTCACAGATGAATTGTAATTAAAGGTCCCCTATTATACTGTTTTTCATCAATATATTATAGGTCTCAGATATATACAAAACATGTCTCTGAAGTGTTTGGCTCCAAATACCAAACAGATCATTGTAGCATCCCATAATCCCCTCTGTTTCAGCCGTTTTAAAATGGCTGATTCTCTGTCTGTTACTTTAGATGAAAATAAGGAGCCACTCCCCACGCCCCTCTGAGAGATATTTGGTTAAAAAACCCACAATGGTGCTCTAGGAGGAGATTCAGGTGATCAGGTGAGGGGGGGGGGGGTTACCTTGGTTGGTTATTGGCTAATGGTTACACCAGCCAACAAATCTTTATGACATCATAAAATGGCCAAAATCTGATCAGCGCATTTTCAGAAAGGTTTTTACATAAATGGATCAGCACAAAAAGAGAGAGAATCTTTGTTCCTGAAACTTTCAGAATCTCTTTACACAGAGGGGACACATGTTGATGTATAAAAGACATGAAAAAGTAGATTTTTGCAAAATAGGTGACCCTTCTCTTGCGTTAGGTCATACCCCCCATACTGTTTTCGGTCAAAATTGACCAGTGTGTTTTGCACAGTGATACCTCTAAAACCCCTTATACAATTTTGATGGTTGACATCTCATTTGAACAGTCAACACAAGTAGAATCAAGGAGTGACAGACAGAATGACACCAGGGGTGAAATTCACGTTATAATTTTGCAGTAAGTTCAAAGATAGTGCTTACTGTAAATTATAAAAATGCTTGCCATGTAGGCTTTGTTTACTGGAGATGGAAATGCTTTAGTTAGTGTTGTAGCTGAGATCCTTCCCGTTCCAATGATGTATGGGATGTATTGATTTGATACAAGCAAGTCAGTGTTTCATTGTGTACTTTCAACTAAAGTATATGGTCCAGACCCACCAGTGGGCCCATCAAGTTCAGCATTCACTGCATTCACTGTGATGAATATAAAACAAGACACAGATACTGTTTTCCTCTATGGAAGATTTTTTTTTTGTTCTGAGAAAAAAGTCAGAATTCTGACTTTAATCTCAGAATTCTGACTTTTTTTCTCAAAACAAAAAAAAAACATTTTTTTTTAAAATCCTCCCAAAAAATTATTCATGTGGCCCTAATCCTCTTCCGTATTCCTCAATGAACATTTAGAGAAAAATAAATATTCAGGGCTCCTCTCCCTCAGGGGCCTCTTCCTGGTCTGTTGACTGTTGGTCCAACACACTAGGCTTGTTTGAGACAAGCAAGACCTGCGCAGACCTGCGCAGTTGCGATCAACGTCTTGCTAGTGCGTTGCATGATGGTTAGTCATTTTGTCCGACTTGCTCTGGAGGCTCGCCCACATGAGACTTTGAAATCTCGCGGGACAAAGACGCTCGCAGCTTTGAGAGCAAGGCGAGGCGAGTTGGCGCAGTTGCTCTCCACGAGCTGCGGAAGCGAAATGCTTGATGGGAAACGGCTCGCTGGTATCTCGAGCTGAGCGCTCATTGGTGGTTTTTACCACGTGCTGCTGATGAAACTCTCCAATTGGCTGGCAAAAGTTTGTTGTTGTTTTGTGTCAGTTTTACGTCGCCACATCCATTCCCATTTTTCATCATTGTTCCACAATGTGTATCATCATGAAATTAATATCTATATATTTTATACTATACTGCTTACCGTTTTCATACTTTATATATCTTAGCATATTCATACACACTGTTCATACTGCTCACAGGCTGATATCTAGTGTATTCATACCCCACTGTTTATTCATCATTCAATTAATTCTATATGTTATTCTGTAGATTGTGTACATTACTTTCCACTTCACTGCTTGTTGCACCTGGTTAGAAGCTAAACTGCATTTCGTTGTCTCAGTACCTGTAATGTGTGCAATAACAATAAAGTTTCTCTTTAAGTTAAACCAAATCATTAAAATAAAATCTATTGTAATGTATGATTTGGTTTAACCTTATTTATTGAATACATCATTTAAAATGGCAAGATTAAATCAAATTACATCCATGTTGTACACATCATAAAGCTTAAAGTGGCAGCTAAAGAATTAACACAGCAGCAGGTCTGTTCAATTCATGCTCATTAAGCTTCATGTGTGCGGATCTGAAGGGACTGATCATTTGTAGCCTGTCCACCTATCAGTTTTGCAAACATTAAGAGGGAGGAGCATTTCTAATTATGGAACCCAGTCATGGTTCATCATCATGTCATTCTCCATACAATACATGTGGGATTTCTATTGCATCCACTTCATCTGCAACGAAAAACGCCAACGCAATTTCCGCCATTGCAAACCCAGCCAGTCAAGCCGACTCCGAGTCCGAGCTGTCCGACTTAAGACGAGCTTTTTGACACCTCCCCCGGCTGCGATCGGCTACTCTCGTCTACTTTCGAGGCGAGCCGCAATGTGTCTCAAACAAGCCTACTCTCACTCCATAATCGTCCAGGACCGACGTTTGGTCAGGGTCCCGTGGCGTGCAGTTGTGACGCTCCTTGGCTCCTTCAGCTTCATAAAGGGACGCAAATAGCTTTCACCTGATTGCAATGCATTCGTTTATGCCGGCTGCCCTTAAAGGCAATGTGAGCGTCCATTCCCATTGAAAAACGGAGAATTGTACACCCGGAAGTAAGTATTCCCCTACTGTCGATTGATTTTACAGTGATATCTGCACTACTCATCGACTAAAAAACACCAGATTATCCTTGTTAATTACACAACATTCATTGGTTTAAATTGTGTGCAATGCTTTTGTATTTTTCCCCTTCGATTCGGAGAAACAAATATTTTTTCGGAGTAAAGGATGGCAGAAGACACTACACTACCCAGAATCCCCAGATATCGTTTAGGACTACACCATGTGCTCTGTTTGACAAACCCCATTTTTTTTCACCATTAGGCTTGTTTGAGACACATTGCGGCTCGCCTCGAAAGTAGACGAGAGTAGCCGATCGCAGCCGGGGGAGGTGTCAAAAAGCTCGTCTTAAGTCGGACAGCTCGGACTCGGAGTCGGCTTGACTGGCTGGGTTTGCAATGGCGGAAACTCCATTTTACCCACTGTAGACAAAGGTGATCTCCATTACTTTATATAGGTTTGTTAATTCAGTCATGATGATGAACCACACCAGTGACTGGGTTCCATAATTAGAAATGCTCCTCCCTCTTAATGTTTGCAAAACTGATAGGTGGACAGGCTACAAATGATCAGTCCCTTCAGATCCGCACACATGAAGCTTAATGAGCATGAATTGAACAGACCTGCTGCTGTGTTAATTCTTTAGCTGCCACTTTAAGCTTTATGATGTGTACAACATGGATGTCATTTGATTTAATCTTGCCATTTTAAATGATGTATTCAATAAATGAGGTTAAACCAAATCATTACATTACAATAGATTTTATTTTAATGATTTGGTTTAATTTAAAGAGAAACTTTATTGTTATTGCACATATTACAGGTACTGAGACAACGAAATGCAGTTTAGCTTCTAACCAGGTGCAACAAGCAGTGAAGTGGAAAGTAATGTACACAATCTACAGAATAACATATAGAATGAATTGAATGATGAATAAACAGTGGGGTATGAATACTAGATATCAGCCTGTGAGCAGTATGAACAGTGTGTATGAATATGCTAAGATATATAAAGTATGAAAACGGTAAGCAGTATAGTATAAAATATATAGATATTAATTTCATGATGATAAACATTGTGGAACAATGATGAAAAATGGGAATGGATGTGGCGAAGTAAAACTGACACAAAACAACAACAAACTTTTACCAGCCAATTGGAGAGTTTCATCAGCAGCACGTAGTAAAAACCACCAATGAGCGCTCAGCTCGAGATACCAGCGAGCCGTTTCCCATCAAGCATTTCGCTTCCGCAGCTCGTGGAGAGCAACTGCGCCAACTCGCCTCGCCTCGCTCTCAAGGCTGCGGGCGTCTTTGTCCCGCGAGATTTCAAAGTCTCATGTGGGCGAGCCTCCAGAGCAAGTCGGACAAAATGACTAACCATCATGCAACGCACTAGCAAGACGTTGATCGCAACTGCGCAGGTCTGCGCAGGTCTTGCTTGTCTCAAACAAGCCTACTCATTCCAATGGCTGGCGTCTATGTCACGTGATCTTCAAATTTCTCCCTGCAGAAAAAAAAAACATGGCCGAACTTCGTTTTATTCTCGGTGGAAAATGCCTATTTTAAAGTTAGAAATTAAAATGCGTTTTGATGTCATTTGATGCGAGAAACATGAGTTGTTATTTCAGATTATGTGTGCAGTGGATGTACATGATCTACATGATTTAGTTTGCTAGTTATTACGAAGATTACTTCAGGAAATTCAGGGTTGCCAACTTTGGGTACCTGGCTGGAGTGAGATTTTGATATATCATGGGTTTATTACACATACTGTATGTGCACTAAATGACTGCTATCGTGTCAGTAGCGGGACCTTAGCATATATATAGGATATATACGAATACACAATATTGGACACAGACTATAAAGGGCACAAAGTTTCATTCACTAATGAAAGTCAAACACATGTTTGTTTCCACTGTTTTATTGTGTGCATAGGCCTGTCGCAATTAATTGACTTATCGTAGGATAAATAAAAATGAACTCCATAACTTTTCTGACCTCGATACATTTCCATTTACATGAGTGTTACGGTTGATGTTTGTCTGCTCATTAATCTGCCTGTGAGTGTTTTCAGCTGTGTGTGTGATTAGGTAAATGAGCTGTGTGGTTGCTCCAACATCATTGGCTGCCCATCCTCTGGTCCGCCTCTGAAGAGGGTGATTGGATTGACGTCATCCAATCGCAGCGCACAGCCGGCGCACACCTGCTGGGGAGGAGTACAAAGTAAAGGCAGCGGACTATCACCACTCTGGAGGCTCTGTTGAGTGAACAGACGCCTCTCGCTATTTGCTCTTCGTTCTGGGAGTTAACTTGTGTGGACCGTGTTATTGTGATTAGCAGTATTGTTGTGATTAGATGTGCTTAGATTAGTTTGATTAGATGTGCTTAGATTAGTTTAGTATTGTTTGACTGTTGCCCTAGCTGTGTTTTCTTACAGCCTTCCTTTATTTAGTTGTACCACTTTAAAAGTGAGGTTTTGTTTTGTTCCCTATATTAGTATTTATTTCTTCTGTATGCGTTTAGACTCACTGTTTAGAGTCCTCCCTTAGTTTGGTTGCCCATTTAAACTTGCGCCCTTGTGGCCTCTATTGTTTGTTATTTAAACCGGTGTTTGTGGCAATTTGTTTGTTTCAGGCTGCTTGCCTGCCATTTTGTTTACCCGCTGCTATTTAAAATAAACCACTTATAATTATACCAATACCAATCTGGTCGTGTCGCTTCCCTTTGTTTCCCCTAGCCCAATAGGGAAGGTAACAATGAGGATGTGACTAGCAGTTTGAAAGGATGTACTTGAATTATTATTATATATTATCATTATGTCAGTGGTCTAAAATGGTCATACAACGGTGCCGACAATATTATCGTTTATCGCAATAATTTCCGGCAAAATGTATCCAACACAATTAATTATCGTGAGAGGCCTATACATGAAACACACACACACAAACAAATCTACAGACTTACTCCAAACTGTCAAATATATTAATTAACGCACTCTCACTCTCATATACTCTTTGACTCTATTTTGGCCGTAGAACAATAAGCAGCAGACTTTTACTTGTCATCATTTCTACTGGATCTTAGATCTGCGCATGCACAATACGGGTCGGGGATTGACCAACCAATCAATCAATCAACAACTTTATTAATCCCGCAAGGGGCAATTGGTTATGAGCAGCAGCTTATGTCATGTACACAGGCAGGAACATACAAGAAGAAAACACACAGATACACCCGGGAGCACAGATGTGGATAATTATAATAATACACTATAAATAGTTCAAAGCATCACAATAATAAATAAATAATCAAGTTAACCGTCTCCCACTGATCTGCTGTCTGTTAACGTTAAGAGTGGTGGGGGCGGGGAGGGAGCGGATCGACAGCTTGAGCAGCTGTCAACTCAACATTGTAAATAACCAAGCAAAAACGATCGCCGGTTCATCTTGTTTTTGGCGTGAGAACAGTTTGGGCAACGTGAGAGCGTGAGATTGAGAGTGAAAGCGTGTGTCACACACGCCAGATGCGTGAGAGTTGGCAACCCTGGGAAATTGCGTCCATAGAACGTTTTCATTGTCACCTAGGTGGTTGCTAGGGACGCTGCTATCGATATTATTTCTGTTATGTTGTGTAACTGTTTAATGGTGTTATCTTTATTGCTACCCCCTTCCCCGTCAATGTATAGTGTTGGTCCACAGCGCAAACATATTAGTTTAACAAAATCCGCATCTAAAGATACGTTATTTTCCCCTGTGCAATTCCAGTCTCACATCTCACAGCACATCGTCATTAACAAATACCGGAAACAGACCGAATTAAAAAAATAAATAAATAATAATACTTTATTCCGAGTGTGCTTGCTTTTGTCTTTGAAAGTCATCACATAACGGCATTGTAATACACGGTTCGGCTGCATTAAATATTACATATCTGCCGTAGTTCTCTATTTATAGAGCCAGTAAGCTGTTCAGCTCCGGTTTGGACACTGTTCCGAAATCCACTATTTTCTCCTGGGTTTTTAAGAACGCTTTGAGACATTTGATAGCCCAGGTAGTTGACGCCAATGCACTCTTTTCGTTGCAACTTTTTTCCAACCCACTCAACTCGTCAGTTGAAACAGCCGCAAATCTTTCGTTGGTTTTGTGGTCTGTGTCCATGTCCAACCATTCATCAATACTGAGGCCCCCCAACAAATTAAAATTAACTTTAAAATCTGACATTTTGTAGCTACCGATTTCCAACGAGAGACAATGTATAACAGTGTAATGGCTGTGTGTCGCTAAACGTCGCTATGGAAACCACACGATGTAGTCTCATGGAAGTAGTTTCGGTAGGCTAGTGGCGTGTGTAAGCCACTGGATACTTTGTGATTAGGCACGTTCTATTTGATCATTGTTTGATCGTGGAATCAATCACGCCTATTGACCAATCAGAGAGCTTGCTCAAATCTATGTGTTATAGAATAGTGCATTACAAGACATCTATCAATATTTGTGCATACCTCCAGCAATGTTAACTATGTTGAAGCACTTATTTTAACTGATATTATACTTAAGCAATAGCTCACGACAGTGAGAGTGACAGCTGTGATATAATGAGCATATATCACAGCCTGAAGTGAGCTATTGCTTTTATAAAACGGTTACCAAGTGTGGCAATATGAAAGAAAAATACACACTCTAATTTAAATAGTTTTTATTAGTAAATAATGATGTTCAAAATAAAATAATCCCTCCGTTGCCTTCTGCACGAAACATAGTGCGAGGTGGTTGCTATGCAACAACCAGTGGCGGCTGGTGGAAAATATTTTTGGTGGGGCTGTTGATATAGTGAGTAAAACATTTTTTTTTGGGAGAAATGACCCCTTAAATTAGGACTTCTGGTGATGTAATGGCGCGTTTCCAGTGCAGCGCGGAGCTCGCTTTAATGCTGCGTTCAGACTGGACGCGATGCGAATATTCGCTTCGCTCTAAACGCTCCTATCGCATCGCTCTAGTCGCTCGAGTTTCACCACGGCTGCCAGCTGTGTTTACTCGCATCATTCAAACAAGACGCGCTGGCTCGGGAGCTACAACTACAACAAAATGAACATATTTTACCGTGATTAAATTGTAATACACGTTTCTAAATGATGCCGACTTAACAACATACTGATACCGGTTAGTAAAAACCATGAATTAATGCTTTGACAAGTCTGCAGACAGACGGCAGGCGAAAAACCTTTTAGAATGCTTGTTTTCTGAATGGAGCTTGGCTAAGCTAAGGTTATATCCGACCGTCCACACTCACAACAACGGCCTATACAGACATAAATAAACCAGCGACTGTATTCTCCATGATACAGACAGTCTGTGGTTTGTACTTGTTTAACTTTTGTCTAGTTTCTGAACAGATCGTATCTGTCCCGGCTGTTTGAAGAAAAAGCATGGGAAATAAAAGATAGAATTTACCTGTTTGCATCGTTTGCATCCAGCTAGCCATGTGAGAAGCCTTGTTGATACGTTGTCTTTTTCACGAGCTTGCTGTGATATATACAAATTGGTCCGGTCCAAGGTCTTTAAGTATCAATTTATCTCCCAAACTTCCTTTCGAAAGGCTCAATCCACTCCTCCATAGTAAAACCCTCCGGAGGTCGAAGTTAAGTAATCTAAATGTTTCCATCTTATGCTTTGTAAGTTTGTTCGTAAACGGAAGAAATGTATTTATAAAACTGACAAGTCAAATCAAGCAATCTGATTGGTCGATAGTGTTTTTGCGGACCTCTTTGATTACAGATTTGAAAACATCGTTGCTTGCTTTAAAAGTAGCACAATTCATTATGTCAAACCTTGGAAAGTATCTAGATATCCCTGCCCTAATTGCCAAGAACTGCACACTGAATATGTTTTGCCGTTTGATGTCTATGTCTGGACCGCGCGTAAAAGGAGGGTTTCTGCCCCGTTACTTCTCCGCTGCTTTCTTGTTCCAGTTTGAAAAGCAAACTGCAGGCAGTTTAAGCACCTGAAGCCCCGCCCTCTGTTTAGCGGCTGCAGGAGCTGCTTGAGAAACTGACGTGCTGTCAGGAGAGAGGAAAAGAAGGATTCCGTTTCTCCCGTGTTATTATTCAAAGTTGATGTAAACTTCTGAATAATGTACGTTATCTACTACAAGTAGTTTTGTTTGAATGTAATAATTATGTTGTTTGTTGTTTGTGGAATCATTTATTGAAAAATGAATCTGAATTTTTCGATCTGTTACGATTATAAACTGAAGCAATATAAAAATGAGCCCCGTGAACTGAGTTTTAAACTGAAGCATATCTGCTCAGAGTCCGGTAATTACCTGCTAACGGAAACTCTGCTACACAACTATTATTATTAGGGCCTGAGCACGTAGTGCAAAGACCTATTGAAATCGTCAGTATTATTATTCTTCTGTTACCGGTTCTGCACTTTCGACCTGTTTTTGAGGGGGTTACGACACTATTCATGTAGCGACATTTGGCAACGCCGCCAGGACCGGTGAAAATGTTAACATTCTGGATTCGATGGGAGAACATTTTTTTTTCCAGTGTAAATTCAGTGTTTCGAAAAATTTACAAAGTCGCAGCGTAAGTCTGACGGACCTGAAATTTTGCACACTTATCCGGGTGGAGCAGCTCTACATATTATCCTCTCATATCCCGAAGCTCCGCCTACTTTGATTTTTTTTAAATTAGCATAATGTGAAAAACATTGAAATATTAACTTAAATTCCAATTTCTTGATTTTCCAAACCAAACTTAGTGCACAGCATCAATGGAGGGGCAGATACATTACCGTACAAAATGAGCACGAGGTGTGGAAAAATGTGGCCGACATCAATCAAAACGTATTAGCAAAAGGGTGTGGCCTACACATAAATGCTCACAATTCATCCAAAATGTATCCAAATATCACAGATTTCGGTGGATAGGTTCAGTGTGTCTTGGGGAATAGGCACAACAAACAATGTTCATTTCGAACAATAGGGGGCGCCAAAAACACAACTAATTTATATCTCAAGAACCGATGGACTAAAAAAATATATATTGTCATAGACATACTGGTAGGGTGAGTATAAACTGAGATTTAAAGGGTCGCAACCAATGAAAAATGTGGGCGTGTCCTATTCAGTTTTTTCTTGAAATCGAAGGGTTAAAAAATTTACCGAGCCATAAGTAGGGGAGAAAATGAGTTACGGCCTTTAAATTCGGAACGCATGTCACAGCCCACAACCTTTTCCAGACTGTAGAAAAAAATCGGACGTTTTAGCAAATATGTCTCAGTAGCGCCCCTATTGTGCGGTAGTCAAATATAGTTTCTTCGAACTACCCGAAACTTGGCACAGAGATTCCTCATGGAAATGCGGACATATTTCAAAATGGCTTCCATTATCTCCGCCCCCCATGAAGTCGGCCATTTTGAAATATGTCCATTTTAAGCGCATGTTCGCACTTGTCCTAGGAAAATGATCGGAAAAATTTCAAACCAGGACAAGATCAGCCCATATCCAATGTGATGCTAAATTGCGAATAAATAGTCGACTGCTCAAACGGGGAGCTCGTAAGCTAACGGAACATGTACCAATTTTGACGATTTAAATGCCACAAAATCGCTAAAATGACTTTCGGACGCAAAACTTGGAACACACGTCACAACCCACGTCTTTTTCCAGACTGTACAAAAAAAATGTACATTTTTGTACACCAGCTCAGTAGCGCCCCCTATTGTGCGATAGTCACATATAGTTTCTCCAAACTACTCCAATCTTGCCACAGACATTACTGATGGAATTGCGGACATATTTCAAAATAGCTTCCATTAGCCCCGCCCCCCAGAAAGTCGACCATTTTGAAAAATCTGTGTTATTCATGCATTTTAAGCGCTTTTTCGCAAACACCTCCTCGGGAAAAGATCGGGAAAATTCCAGTCCAGGACAAGTTAAGCCCATATCCAATATCATGTTAAATTGCGAATAAAATAGTTGCTAGCTCAATCGGGGCGAACATAAGCTAACAGAGAATGTACCATTTTTGACGATTTACATGTCTCAAATGACTCCAAACTACTCGCATATAGTTTTCCAGATATTCACGAAACGCTGTATACACATTACTATTATGATGGCACACACATTTACCAGCAACAGCTCTGCTTATTAATTTCCCACATTAACCATAAACACCCAATACATATAAAACTCCTAAACAATGTATGGTGAGATGTCCATTTTTGTTTTTCTATCTACGACTACAAACAGTATTTCCACTACAAGCACAACAGTAACACATCTTTCTATGCAATACAATAGAACAGTATGTGTTCACAGCCAATCCATGATTTAATGAGTATTTCCTTTGTGCCAAGAGCTGATTTAGTATATTGCATCAACGACCTTTTCAATTAAATTGACAATTCTTTTGTGTAATTAATAGTGTGTGAAACCAGGCAGAGTGAGTGACATGGTGTTCATTTCCACTATGCCAAAGCAGTTTACAGTTGCTGACGTGTGTAGTAGGTAATATATATTGTCCTAAGTAATTGTATGTAGCTGTGTTCAAAGGAGTACACGTTACAAGGCCGTACGGGGGGAGCTGCCAGACCCAGATGTCCTCAAAGTCAGCGAGGTATACAAGGACCTCTCAGCAGACATCTCACCACGGAAAAAAAACGAATGGCTCACTACTCAACTCAATCTTGTGCACAGAGCCTATAGAACACATAATTTAAACCAGCAGGATGTAAACAGAGGAGAACAGCCGGTCTGATTTAGTGCCATGTGATTATCCTGTAATGAGTAACATACACAGTGTTAATCGACTATATAAACAGTTCATTTATTGTCTCGATACATGTGTTGTGTAAGACATTTGAATCAATTTGATACGTCAATATTAAATGTACCTTTATTTTGAAAAACTTTATTGTGAATGACAAACCGGATGTCACATTTCCGGTATTTCCGGTTTAGGGAGAGACTTAATTCAGGTAGCTTGCCTTGGCTGTCTGTGTGCGCGGAGGTTTTGTCGTCAACAGACTCATTAAACTACCCACTTCTCGGTACATAGAAACCCTGCTCCACGGTCAAACGTGAGTAATATCGCAATTGGTGTTATACTGAAATGTGTTGACCTATACTTTATACTTTATTTATATATATGTATGCTTTTCATTGGAACACGCGGTGGGTGTGTGCAGTGGCTAATGCTAATACCTAGCGCCACTTGTTTTTGATGTACGTGTTTGTTGGTAACCTCGCTAGTTTGTATCTTTTAGTGTTGAGGTGGGGCACCGTTAGATTCGTTTGTGTCTCCTTGCGGTCATAAAAATGTGTTTGATGTGGAGCTAGGATAAGTAATAAGGGAGCTAGGAGTGATTTTCGGTGCAGTAATAGGTTAGCATTTTTCGCTCGGGCTAATTCAGAGGCTCACTGTTTCTCCTGTTCTTTCTCTTCCACTATATCCTGTCTGCCTCTACGCTGCCATCTGTCTAATAAAGGTGAAAAATGCCAACAAAATAGTTCAGCAGTCAACATTTAAACGCTTGTCAGTATGATGTACAAACACGTTGAAGTCGTGAAAAGCTGTCATCACTTTAAATGCCTTTCCATGCATTCATTATTGCCAATCACTTTGTTTATAACTAACTTCTATAACTCAATGCTGCTTCTAAAACATCCTCAGAAGAGTTTATTCAGAAGCCCTCAATTTAACCTCCTCAGGCTTCCATCTGGCAGTATTTGCATCAGTGCACTTGTCACCAGAACTGATGGGTGCGCCATCCACGACAGCTTTCAGATCAAGACGGTGTCATTCCAAAACACGGGACTTTGATTGTCAGTGTTACTACATATCTGAAATCGTTGCTTCGATCGAGCGGCGACGTGCGGGGGTGCGCCCAGCAGGTGGGCTGCTTCCACTGCCGTCTGATGTCTTGACACCCACAGGACGTCAGTGAGCCTGGTGTTTCAGAATCAAACGTTGCTACCCTGGATGCAGTGGCAGAGAGATGTAATTACATTGAGTTTGAGAGAAAGACAGGGAGGGAGAGAAGTCAAAGTTATTATTACCTTTGCGGTGACAACACAGTGGCAGAGATGGGGGTGCGTGCCTTTGATGGTGGGCTCAGTGTGTATCTCTGTGATGTCAAATTGCAGATCTGAGGATCATTTATTCATGAGTCTACATCTCTAATACTTGCTGGATGGCTAAGTTATTTGTATTGCTTGCCTTAGTTGAATTCCTCCTGATATAATTGCTTTTATTTGCCATTGTTTCAGGTTTTACAGCTAAAGAGAAATAAGTCATCCCATAAATGTGCTCTCTCTTCTCTGTGTCCCCTGTGTCTTGTTGCTCTGTTGCCAAGGTTTAAAGAAATGACTGCTTGTTCTCTTCTCAGATACACACATACTTGAGCGTTTAGGAGCATTCAGTTAATTGTATATTAGTGCCTAATTTGAAACCATAAAGTAGGAATTTATGTTTTGTATGTTCTTCCTCTAGTCTAGATGATATGTTTAATCGAACAACATATCATTAGTATTCTATTTTATATGGGGTCCTTCTCTGCATACAAGAAGTCATATTGTTGGCAGCTTTCTAGGCGGCCACAATGTCTAACAGACAGACAGCATCCACAGGCTTGGAACAGCAACCGTTTCCTGTGTAAGTCTTTCTCCTATTTCTAAATATTTAAGGCAAAAGTTGTTTACTTTGTGTATAGTTCCCCTGTTAGAGCTTAGCCTACCAGCTGTTTTCAATCAAACTCGACATCGACATGCCCCTTCAGCAGCTAACTTTCTATCAATGATAACAACTTTTAAAATTCAAAATCTACTTTTAAGACTGCCATATGTTTGCCGTTCCTGCTTCAGAAGACATCCACTTGTAAGTATTTCTTCTGTGCATGAATTACTAAAAAAGATCAAAGACAAGCAGTCCTGTGTTTTTAGTCGTATTTGGGTGGACTACTCTTTTATTCATGTATTTACATTTTAATCACATTTTGTACCCTTTTAAAAAAATGCTTATCATATATTGGTTTTAATTAGGAAAACAAATTATACAATGTTGCCAAAACCATTTATTTCTTCAGAACGTCAGCTGTCACTTAATTTTCTTCTCAAACACAGTATTGTACAAGTAAGAAGGGAACGGTAATTATCAGCGCTTGCATTTATGTTTGTGGATCAGCACATGAATCAAGCTGGCAGGTGTTATAATATGCGAAATCACTCATGAATATTTTTGACTTTCTCCATCTGCTCATGTGTACTCATAAAGATCTCCGTTTGTTCAGTTAATTGACTAACACTGTGAATGTTTGGAAACCTCCTGACTTAAAAGAGTCTGATGGCTTTAATATCAATTACCTTGTATACACTTGAGGTATATAATTGACAAATTCATTCAAGCTAGAAATGTGTATTCCACTGAACCTGCAACCATTATGTTTGCTCGGGATTTGGTAAAGCGAAGTTTGGAATTGGAACAGAAGTAAGTATAGCTGTCGACCTTGTTTGGCACTTAATTAGACAAAGAAATGTGGTACCAGGATATTTCCTATGAAACAGTCTATGAAGTTTGGTGTGTCAGTATGTACTTTAATCCTTTGGGTGATAAGTGGGAGCAGCTAGTTTTTGTGAGGAATGTCAGAAATAAAGCTGACTTTAGTTGTGTAACACTAACTGCTTTGCTTTCTTCAGTTGGAAGTGTTCTTTTCTCTTTCTGAAATAGGAGGTTCACGTAACGAGAACACAGAAAAAACCAGATAGTAATTGCTGCTTTTCTTCATATTCTTTGCCACATTTCTCTGCAGTCTTTTAATTCACCATGGCTGTCTCTGTGTGATAATTGAGAGCAGCTGAATGTACATTTGATGCAGATTTCAAAGGAGGAGGTGGGCTTCATGTCACACCAGCGGTGGTCTTGATTTCACAGCAGCCAGCCATGTGTGTCCAAATTGTTCACTGTGGATCACAATGTCAGCCAAATGCCTAAAAGAAAAATGTGTTCCTCTGGATTGTGACATTTCTTTACACAGGAGGACACATTTACACCATATTCTTAACATGTGACACCAGAGTGGGTGGGAGGGCTGTTGTTCTTAATAGGAAAACAAGTCTTATGAAAATACTTTTAAGTACTGATGTGAATAATCGTCTTAATTGCATCCTAGGAACACAGAAAGTTGAGGCACATACATAATAAGTAGGGATGGCAAGATAACGGCACTGTAGAAGTTAATACCATCACCGGAGATATTACAGAATTCCACAATAAAAAATGTACAGCTAGTCTTATGAATTTAAACAGGTCATCATTACACTTTAGTCTATATTGTATACTGCTGTATAATGATGTACATAGTCATATTGTTTGGTATAGGCCTCACTCTCTTGTAGCATTTTCCTTTTGACATTTTTCCAATCACTGCCTTAAGTTAAGTGACTTCTTGACCGACTAGTTCTTACCATTTTTAACGAGTATGACTGACCACACCTGTGTTGATGTGAAAAGCCTTTTCAAAAACGATATTCTAAAGAAAATCATTATATATCATTAAGCTATTGTACACATTTCGCTTGATAAAATTAACTCTGCAACACTTTTGTATATGTTTTAGTATGTTATCATAGTTATCATATAATTATAATTTATGGTTTATTTGAGCATTCATGGAGGATATGTTCCTCACAGAAACATTGTCACTGCATAGTTAACACAGACATCTTATCAGTTTGCAAATTAATGTTTTTCTCTTTCCACTCACTAATCACCTTTCCTTGTTTTGAAAGTCCAAAGAGAAATGTTTTGTTTGGTTGCTAGGTAGCCACCAACATAATAGGATATTTAATCCCTTGTTACATGTTACTTGTTAGACACTTTTATCCAAAGTGACTTACATACTCAATACTGTGGACAATCCCCACAGGAGCAATTTGGAGTGAAGTATCTTTCCCAGGGACACAACGACATGTTGACTGCAGTGGGGTTTGAACGGTTTGAACCTGTGCTCCCCTGATCACCAATGCACTAGTCCACTGCACCACACGCCTCCGTTGAAGCATACTGTGCAGTACATTGAGCAGCTTTTATTTTTGCCTGCACATGACACAATTGTTCAAATAGGACTAATTGAAGGAATATGTAAGTGCATCTAGAATTAGTTCAGTTTATTTCTTAGTCATGAAGGAAAGAAATGTAGGCTTCTTTTTAAACCAATATTTAAAACTGCAGCTATTTCTTTACCAAGGTCATACTTGTTTTTGGAGTTATTTGATTACTTTCAAAGGTGTTCTATAAGTCCAGATATAAAATCCATCAATACTGCATTTTTTCAGTCAGATAAGAAAATAATTGCATTCAAAAACGGTTTATGACAGTTTTGTGTTATAAACAACTTGCTGGGGTAGTCATACGACAGCGAAGTGATACACCTAGTCACTGTTGTTCCCTGTTACTTTGAGTCCTCTACATTATATACAACATTTGTTCTATTTCATAAGATCTATGGTGCAAAAGGACAACAAATACCCATTGGCTTTATCAATCCAAATAAAGGATTTCTGATTCTGGGACATATGGCACTGTCCTTTTTTAGTTTTATAATAATGACATTGTAAATGCTCAGTACGAATTATTTGTGTATATACCGCATAAACATTAAATCCCCACACATAGTAAATCACTACATTTTTCCATATTTTCTTTAGACTTCCTTTTATCCGTTGTCTAAATAACTTTTGCAAACCTCTGATTGTATGTTCCCAGACACTCACCAGGGCAATTGGAGCCACAAGAGTAATATAATTTTGATATGAAAAACTGTAGGACCCCCTACCCAAGAACAATCACAAAGTCGAAAATGAACACCCATGCAAACCCTAGTCTCTCTGAAGAGTCTGTTTTCATGCTTGCAGCCCCATGGCCTGATCACACTGACTTCATCCTCTATCTCAGCCTACAAACGTCCTGCTGAGATCGCCGACCCGCTCGACTAGGGTTCTGAATTCCACCAGACAGTCAAAGGAGCCGCATGGTGAGAGAGATCAAGACACTTTTGAAATAAGAAATGACATGAGGGT
Organism: Pseudochaenichthys georgianus; assembly: GCF_902827115.2. NCBI lineage: Eukaryota > Metazoa > Chordata > Actinopteri > Perciformes > Channichthyidae > Pseudochaenichthys > Pseudochaenichthys georgianus. The sequence continues at coordinate 11,490,453 of NC_047514.1, read as the reverse complement.
CCACACACCGACAAACTCACCTTCTGTTACACGACAGAAGAAGTGAGAACTCGTATTCTAAGCACCATATTTGGGATTTCACAGATGAATTGTAATTAAAGGTCCCCTATTATACTGTTTTTCATCAATATATTATAGTTCTCAGATATATACAAAACATGTCTCTGAAGTGTTTGGCTCCAAATACCAAACAGATCATTGTAGCATCCTATAATCCCCTCTGTTTCAGCCGTTTTAAAATGGCTGATTCTCTGTCTGTTACTTTAGATGAAAATAAGGAGCCACTCCCCACGCCCCTCTGAGAGATATTTGGTTAAAAAACCCACAATGGTGCTCTAGGAGGAGATTCAGGTGATCAGGTGGGGGGGGGGGGGGGTTACCTTGGTTGGTTATTGGCTAATGGTTACACCAGCCAACAAATCTTTATGACATCATAAAATGGCCAAAATCTGATCAGCGCATTTTCAGAAAGGTTTTTACATAAATGGATCAGCACAAAAAGAGAGAGAATCTTTGTTCCTGAAACTTTCAGAATCTCTTTACACAGAGGGGACACATGGTGATGTATCAAAGACATGAAAAAGTAGATTTTTGCAAAATAGGTGACCCTTCTCTTGCGTTAGGTCATAACCCCCATACTGTTTTCGGTCAAAATTGGACCAGTGTGTTTTGCACAGTGATACCTCTAAAACCCCTTATACAATTTTGATGGTTGACATCTCATTTGAACAGTCCAACACAAGTAGAATCAAGGAGTGACAGACAGAATGACACCAGGGGTGAAATTCACGTTATAATTTTGCAGTAAGTTCAAAGATAGTGCTTACTGTAAAATTATAAAAATTGCTTGCATGTAGGCTTTGTTTACTGGAGATGGAAATGCTTTTTAGTTAGTGTTGTAGCTGAGATCCTTCCCGTTCCAATGAGTGTATGGGATGTATTGATTTGATACAAGCAAGTCAGTGTTTCATTGGTACTTTCAACTAAAGTATATGGTCCAGACCCACCAGTGGGCCCATCAAGTTCAGCATTCACTGCATTCACTGTGATTGAATATAAAACAAGACACAGATACTGTTTTCCTCTATGGAAGATTTTTTTTTTTGTTCTGAGAAAAAAGTCAGAATTCTGACTTTAATCTCAGAATTCTGACTTTTTTTCTCAAAACAAAAAAAAAAACATTTTTTTTTAAAATCCTCCCAAAAAATTATTCATGTGGCCCTAATCCTCTTCCGTATTCCCTCAATGAACATTTAGAGAAAAATAAATATTCAGGGCTCCTCTCCCTCAGGGGGCCTCTTCCTGGTCTGTTGACTGTTGGTCCAACACACTAGGCTTGTTTGAGACAAGCAAGACCTGCGCAGACCTGCGCAGTTGCGATCAACGTCTTGCTAGTGCGTTTGCATGATGGTTAGTCATTTTGTCCGACTTGCTCTGGAGGCTCGCCCACATGAGACTTTGAAATCTCGCGGGACAAAGACGCCCGCAGCCTTGAGAGCGAGGCGAGGCGAGTTGGCGCAGTTGCTCTCCACGAGCTGCGGAAGCGAAATGCTTGATGGGAAACGGCTCGCTGTATCTCGAGCTGAGCGCTCATTGGTGGTTTTTACCACGTGCTGCTGATGAAACTCTCAATTGGCTGGCAAAAGTTGTTGTTGTTTTGTGTCAGTTTTACGTCGCCACATCCATTCCCATTTTTCATCATTGTTCCACAATGTGTATCATCATGAAATTAATATCTATATATTTTATACTATACTGCTTACCGTTTTCATACTTTATATATCTTAGCATATTCATACACACTGTTCATACTGCTCACAGGCTGATATCTAGTATTCATACCCCACTGTTTATTCATCATTCAATTCATTCTATATGTTATTCTGTAGATTGTGTACATTACTTCCACTTCACTGCTTGTTGCACCTGGTTAGAAGCTAAACTGCATTTCGTTGTCTCAGTACCTGTAATGTGTGCAATAACAATAAAGTTTCTCTTTAAGTTAAACCAAATCATTAAAATAAAATCTATTGTAATGTAATGATTTGGTTTAACCTTATTTATTGAATACATCATTTAAAATGGCAAGATTAAATCAAATTACATCCATGTTGTACACATCATAAAGCTTAAAGTGGCAGCTAAGAATTAACACAGCAGCAGGTCTGTTCAATTCATGCTCATTAAGCTTCATGTGTGCGGATCTGAAGGGACTGATCATTTGTAGCCTGTCCACCTATCAGTTTTGCAAACATTAAGAGGGAGGAGGCATTTCTAATTATGGAACCCAGTCATGGTTCATCATCATGTCATTCTCCATACAATACATGTGGGATTCTATTGCATCCACTTCATCTGCAACGAAAAACGCCAACGCAATTTCCGCCATTGCAAACCCAGCCAGTCAAGCCGACTCCGAGTCCGAGCTGTCCGACTTAAGACGAGCTTTTTGACACCTCCCCCGGCTGCGATCGGCTACTCTCGTCTACTTTCGAGGCGAGCCGCAATGTGTCTCAAACAAGCCTACTCTCACTCCATAATCGTCCAGGACCGACGTTTGGTCAGGGTCCCGTGGCGTGCAGTTGTGACGCTCCTTGGCTCCTTCAGCTTCATAAAGGGACGCAAATAGCTTTCACCTGATTGCAATGCATTCGTTTATGCCGGCTGCCCTTAAAGGCAATGTGAGCGTCCATTCCCATTGGATAACGGAGAATTGTACACCCGGAAGTAAGTATTCCCCTACTGTCGATTGATTTTACAGTGATATCTGCACTACTCATCGACTAAAAAACACCAGATTATCCTTGTTAATTACACAACATTCATTGGTTTAAATTGTGTGCAATGCTTTTGTATTTTTCCCCTTCGATTCGGAGAAACAAATATTTTTTCGGAGTAAAGGATGGCAGAAGACACTACACTACCCAGAATCCCCAGATATTGTTTAGGACTACACCATGTGCTCTGTTTGACAAACCCCATTTTTTTTCACCATTAGGCTTGTTTGAGACACATTGCGGCTCGCCTCGAAAGTAGACGAGAGTAGCCGATCGCAGCCGGGGGAGGGTGTCAAAAAGCTCGTCTTAAGTCGGACAGCTCGGACTCGGAGTCGGAGTCGGCTTTGACTGGCTGGGTTTGCAATGGCGGAAACTCCATTTTACCCACTGTAGACAAAGGTGATCTCCATTACTTTATATAGGTTTGTTAATTCAGTCATGATGATGAACCACACCAGTGACTGGGTTCCATAATTAGAAATGCTCCTCCCTCTTAATGTTTGCAAAACTGATAGGCGGACAGGCTACAAATGATCAGTCCCTTCAGATCCGCACACATGAAGCTTAATGAGCATGAATTGAACAGACCTGCTGCTGTGTTAATTCTTTAGCTGCCACTTTAAGCTTTATGATGTGTACAACATGGATGTAATTTGATTTAATCTTGCCATTTTAAATGATGTATTCAATAAATAAAGTTAAACCAAATCATTACATTACAATAGATTTTATTTTAATGATTTGGTTTAATTTAAAGAGAAACTTTATTGTTATTGCACATATTACAGGTACTGAGACAACGAAATGCAGTTTAGCTTCTAACCAGGTGCAACAAGCAGTGAAGTGGAAAGTAATGTACACAATCTACAGAATAACATATAGAATGAATTGAATGATGAATAAACAGTGGGGTATGAATACTAGATATCAGCCTGTGAGCAGTATGAACAGTGTGTATGAATATGCTAAGATATATAAAGTATGAAAACGGTAAGCAGTATAGTATAAAATATATAGATATTAATTCATGATGATAAACATTGTGGAACAATGATGAAAAATGGGAATGGATGTGGCGACGTAAAACTGACACAAAACAACAACAAACTTTTTGACCAGCCAATTGGAGAGTTTCATCAGCAGCACGTGGTAAAAAACCACCAATGAGCGCTCAGCTCGAGATACCAGCGAGCCGTTTCCCATCAAGCATTTCGCTTCCGCAGCTCGTGGAGAGCAACTGCGCCAACTCGCCTCGCCTCGCTCTCAAGGCTGCGGGCGTCTTTGTCCCGCGAGATTTCAAAGTCTCATGTGGGCGAGCCTCCAGAGCAAGTCGGACAAAATGACTAACCATCATGCAACGCAACTAGCAAGACGTTGATCGCAACTGCGCAGGTCTGCGCAGGTCTTGCTTGTCTCAAACAAGCCTCACTCATTCCAATGGCTGGCGTCTATGTCATCGTGATCTTCAAATTTCTCCCTGCAGAAAAAAAAAAACATGGCCGAACTTCGTTTTATTCTCGGTGGGAAAATGCCTATTTTTAAAGTTAGAAATTAAAATGCGTTTTGATGTCATTTGATGCGAGAAAACATGAGTTGTTATTTCAGATTATGTGTGCAGTGGATGTACATGATCTACATGATTTAGTTTGCTAGTTATTACGAAGATTACTTCAGGAAATTCAGGGTTGCCAACTTTGGGTACCTGGCTGGAGTGAGATTTTGATATATCATGGGTTTATTACACATACTGTATGTGCACTAAATGACTGCTATCGTGTCAGTAGCGGGACCTTAGCATATATATAGGATATATACGAATACACAATATTGGACACAGACTATAAAGGGCACAAAGTTTCATTCACTAATGAAAGTCAAACACATGTTTGTTTCCACTGTTTTATTGTGTGCATAGGCCTGTCGCAATTAATTGACTTATCGTAGGATAAATAAAAATGAACTCCATAACTTTTCTAACCTCGATACATTTCCATTTACATGAGTGTTACGGTTGATGTTTGTCTGCTCATTAATCTGCCTGTGAGTGTTTTCAGCTGTGTGTGTGATTAGGTAAATGAGCTGTGTGGTTGCTCCAACATCATTGGCTGCCCATCCTCTGGTCCGCCTCTGAAGAGGGTGATTGGATTGACGTCATCCAATCGCAGCGCACAGCCGGCGCACACCTGCTGGGGAGGAGTACAAAGTAAAGGCAGCGGACTATCACCACTCTGGAGGCTCTGTTGAGTGAACAGACGCCTCTCGCTATTTGCTCTTCGTTCTGGGAGTTAACTTGTGTGGACCGTGTGTTATTGTGATTAGCAGTATTGTTGTGATTAGATGTGCTTAGATTAGTTGATTAGATGTGCTTAGATTAGTTTAGTATTGTTTGACTGTTGCCCTAGCTGTGTTTTCTTACAGCCTTCCTTTATTTAGTTGTACCACTTTAAAAGTGAGGTTTTGTTTTGTTCCCTATATTAGTATTTATTTCTTCTGTATGCGTTTAGACTCACTTTTTAGAGTCCTCCCTTAGTTTGGTTGCCCATTTAAACTTGCGCCCTTGTGGCCTCTATTGTTTGTTATTTAAACCGGTGTTTGTGGCAATTTGTTTGTTTCAGGCTGCTTGCCTGCCATTTTGTTTACCGCTGCTATTTAAAATAAACCACTTATAATTATACCAATACCAATCTGGTCGTGTCGCTTCCCTTTGTTTCCCCTAGCCCAATAGGGAAGGTAACAATGAGGATGTGACTAGCAGTTTGAAAGGATGTACTTGAATTATTATTATATATTATCATTATGTCAGTGGTCTAAAATGGTCATACAACGTGCCGACAATATTATCGTTTATCGCAATAATTTCCGGCAAAATGTATCCAACACAATTAATTATCGTGAGAGGCCTATACATGAAACACACACACACAAACAAATCTACAGACTTACTCCAAACTGTCAAATATATTAATTAACGCACTCTCACTCTCATATACTCTTGACTCTAGTTTGGCCGTAGAACAATAAGCAGCAGACTTTTACTTGTTATCATTTCTACTGGATCTTAGATCTGCGCATGCACAATACGGGTCGGGGATTGACCAACCAATCAATCAATCAACACTTTATTAATCCCGCAAGGGGCAATTGGTTATGAGCAGCAGCTTATGTCATGTACACAGGCAGGAACATACAAGAAGAAAACACACAGATACACCCGGGAGCACAGATGTGGATAATTATAATAATACACTATAAATAGTTCAAAGCATCACAATAATAAATAAATAATCAAGTTAACCGTCTCCCACTGATCTGCTGTCTGTTAACGTTAAGAGTGGTGGGGGCGGGGAGGGAGCGGATCGACAGCTTGAGCAGCTGTCAACTCAACATTGTAAATAACCAAGCAAAAACGATCGCCGGTTCATCTTGTTTTTGGCGTGAGAATAGTTTGGGGCAACGTGAGAGCGTGAGATTGAGAGGTGAAAGCGTGTGTCACACACGCCAGATGCGTGAGAGTTGGCAACCCTGGAAATTGCGTCCATAGAACGTTTTCATTGTCACCTAGGTGGTTGCTAGGGACGCTGCTATCGATATTATTTCTGTTATGTTGTGTAACTGTTTAATGGTGTTATCTTTATTGCTACCCCCTTCCCCGTCAATGTATAGTGTTGGTCCACAGCGCAAACATATTAGTTTAACAAAATCCGCATCTAAAGATACGTTATTTTCCCTGTGCAATTCCAGTCTCACATCTCACAGCACATCGTCATTAACAAATACCGGAAACAGACCGAATTAAAAAAAAAAAAAATAATAATACTTTATTCCGAGTGTGCTTGCTTTTGTCTTTGAAAGTCATCACATAACGGCATTGTAATACACGGTTCGGCTGCATTAAATATTACATATCTGCCGTAGTTCTCTATTTATAGAGCCAGTAAGCTGTTCAGCTCCGGTTTGGACACTGTTCCGAAATCCACTATTTTCTCCTGGGTTTTTAAGAACGCTTTGAGACATTTGATAGCCCAGGTAGTTGACGCCAATGCACTCTTTTCGTTGCAACTTTTTTCCAACGCACTCAACTCGTCAGTTGAAACAGCCGCAAATCTTTCGTTGGTTTTGTGGTCTGTGTCCATGTCCAACCATTCATCAATACTGAGGCCCCCCCAACAAATTAAAATTAACTTTAAAATCTGACATTTTGTAGCTACCGATTTCCAACGAGAGACAATGTATAACAGTGTAATGGCTGTGTGTCGCTAAACGTCGCTATGGAAACCACACGATGTAGTCTCATGGAAGTAGTTTCGGTAGGCTAGTGGCGTGTGTAAGCCACTGGATACTTTGTGATTAGGCACGTTCTATTTGATCATTGTTTGATCGTGGAATCAATCACGCCTATTGACCAATCAGAGAGCTTGCTCAAATCTATGTGTTATAGAATAGTGCATTACAAGACATCTATCAATATTTGTGCATACCTCCAGCAATGTTAACTATGTTGAAGCACTTATTTTAACTGATATTATACTTAAGCAATAGCTCACGACAGTGAGAGTGACAGCTGTGATATAATGAGCATATATCACGGCCTGAAGTGAGCTATTGCTTTTATAAAACGGTTACCAAGTGTGGCAATATGAAAGAAAAATACACACTCTAATTTAAATAGTTTTTATTAGTAAATAATGATGTTCAAAATAAAATAATCCCTCCGTTGCCTTCTGCACGAAACATAGTGCGAGGTGGTTGCTATGCAACAACCAGTGGCGGCTGGTGGAAAATATTTTTGGTGGGGCTGTTGATATAGTGAGTAAAACATTTTTTTTTGGGAGAAATGACCCCTTAAATTAGGACTTCTGGTGATGTAATGGCGCGTTTCCAGTGCAGCGCGGAGCTCGCTTTAATGCTGCGTTCAGACTGGACGCGATGCGAATATTCGCTTCGCTCTAAACGCTCCTATCGCATCGCTCTAGTCGCTCGAGTTTCACCGCGGCTGCCAGCTGTGTTTACTCGCATCATTCAAACAAGACGCGCTGGCTCGGGAGCTACAACTACAACAAAATGAACATATTTTACCGTGATTAAATTGTAATACACGTTTCTAAATGATGCCGACTTAACAACATACTGATACCGGTTAGTAAAAACCATGAATTAATGCTTTGACAAGTCTGCAGACAGACGGCAGGCGAAAAACCTTTTAGAATGCTTGTTTTCTGAATGGAGCTTGGCTAAGCTAAGGTTATATCCGACCGTCCACACTCACAACAACGGCCTATACAGACATAAATAAACCAGCGACTGTATTCTCCATGATACAGACAGTCTGTGGTTTGTACTTGTTTAACTTTTGTCTAGTTTCTGAACAGATCGTATCTGTCCCCGGCTGTTTGAAGAAAAAGCATGGGAAATAAAAGATAGAATTTACCTGTTTGCATCGTTTGCATCCAGCTAGCCATGTGAGAAGCCTTGTTGATACGTTGTCTTTTTCACGAGCTTGCTCTGATATATACAAATTGGTCCGGTCCAAGGTCTTTAAGTATCAATTTATCTCCCAAACTTCTCCTTTCGAAAGGCTCAATCCACTCCTCCATAGTAAAACCCTCCCGGAGGTCGAAGTTAATCTTAAATGTTTCCATCTTATGCTTTGTAAGTTTGTTTCGTAACGGAAGAAATGTAAATATATTTATAAAACTGACAAGTCAAATCAAGCAATCTGATTGGTCGATAGTGTTTTTGCGGACCTCTTTGATTACAGATTTGAAAACATCGTTGCTTGCTTTAAAAGTAGCACAATTCATTATGTCAAACCTTGGAAAGTATCTAGATATCCCTGCCCTAATGCCAAAGGAACTGCACACTGAATATGTTTTGCCGTTTGATGTCTATGTCTGGACCGCTGCGTAAAAAGGAGGGTTTCTGCCCCGTTACTTCTCCGCTGCTTTCTTGTTCCAGTTTGAAAAGCAAACTGCAGGCAGTTTAAGCACCTGAAGCCCCGCCCTCTGTTTAGCGGGCTGCAGGAGCTGCTTGAGAAACTGACGTGCTGTCAGGAGAGAGGAAAAGAGAGGATCCGTTTCTCCCGTGTTATTATTCAAAGTTGATGTAAACTTCTGAATAATGTACGTTATCTACTACAAGTAGTTTGTTTGAATGTAATAATTATGTTGTTTGTTGTTTGTGGAATCATTTATTGAAAAATGAATCTGAATTTTTCGATCTGTTACGATTATAAACTGAAGCAATATAAAAATGAGCCCCGTGAACTGAGTTTTAAACTGAAGCATATCTGCTCAGAGTCCGGTAATTACCTGCTAACGGAAACTCTGCTACACAACTATTATTATTAGGGCCTGAGCACGTAGTGCAAAGACCTATTGAAATCGTCAGTATTATTATTCTTCTGTTACCGGTTCTGCACTTTCGACCTGTTTTTGAGGGGGTTACGACACTATTCATGTAGCGACATTTGGCAACGCCGCCAGGACCGGTGAAAATGTTAACATTCTGGATTCGATGGGAGAACATTTTTTTTTCCAGTGTAAATTCAGTGTTTCGAAAAATGTACATAAGTCGCAGCGTAAGTCTGACGGACCTGAAATTTTGCACACTTATCCGGGTGGAGCAGCTCTACATATTATCCTCTCATATCCCGAAGCTCCGCCTACTTTGATTTTTTTTAAATTAGCATAATGTGAAAAACATTGAAATATTAACTTAAATTCCAATTTCTTGATTTTCCAAACCAAACTTAGTGCACAGCATCAATGGAGGGGCAGATACATTACCGTACAAAATGAGCACGAGGTGTGGAAAATGTGGCCGACATCAATCAAAACGTATTAGCAAAAGGGTGTGGCCTACACATAAATGCTCACAATTCATCCAAAATGTATCCAAATATCACAGATTTCGGTGGATAGGTTCAGTGTGTCTTGGGAAATAGGCACAACAAACAATGTTCATTTCGAACAATAGGGGGCGCCAAAAACACAACTAATTTATATCTCAAGAACCGATGGACTAAAAAAATATATATTGTCATAGACATACTGGTAGGGTGAGTATAAACTGAGATTTAAAGGGTCGCAACCAATGAAAAATGTGGGCGTGTCCTATTCAGTTTTTTCTTGAAATCGAAGGGTTAAAAAATTTACCGAGCCATAAGTAGGGGAGAAAATGAGTTACGGCCTTTAAATTCGGAACGCATGTCACAGCCCACAACCTTTTCCAGACTGTAGAAAAAAATCGGACGTTTTAGCAAATACGTCTCAGTAGCGCCCCTATTGTGCGGTAGTCAAATATAGTTTCTTCGAACTACCCGAAACTTGGCACAGAGATTCCTCATGGAAATGCGGACATATTTCAAAATGGCTTCCATTATCTCCGCCCCCCATGAAGTCGGCCATTTTGAAATATGTCCATTTTAAGCGCATGTTCGCATACTTGTCCTAGGAAAATGATCGGAAAAATTTCAAACCAGGACAAGATCAGCCCATATCCAATGTGATGCTAAATTGCGAATAAATAGTCGACTGCTCAAACGGGGAGCTCGTAAGCTAACGGAACATGTGCCAATTTTGACGATTTAAATGCCACAAAATCGCTAAAATGACTTTCGGACGCAAAACTTGGAACACACGTCACAACCCACGTCTTTTTCCAGACTGTACAAAAAAAAATGTACATTTTTGTACACCAGCTCAGTAGCGCCCCCTATTGTGCGATAGTCACATATAGTTTCTCCAAACTACTCCAATCTTGCCACAGACATTACTGATGGAATTGCGGACATATTTCAAAATAGCTTCCATTAGCCCCGCCCCCCAGAAAGTCGACCATTTTGAAAAATCTGTGTTATTCATGCATTTTAAGCGCTTTTTCGCAAACACCTCCTCGGGAAAAGATCGGGAAAATTCCAGTCCAGGACAAGTTAAGCCCATATCCAATATCATGTTAAATTGCGAATAAAATAGTTGCTAGCTCAATCGGGGCGAACATAAGCTAACAGAGAATGTACCATTTTTGACGATTTACATGTCTCAAATGACTCCAAACTACTCGCATATAGTTTTCCAGATATTCACGAAACGCTGTATACACATTACTATTATGATGGCACACACATTTACCAGCAACAGCTCTGCTTATTAATTTCCCACATTAACCATAAACACCCAATACATATAAAACTCCTAAACAATGTATGGTGAGATGTTTTCCATTTTTGTTTTTCTATCTACGACTACAAACAGTATTTCCACTACAAGCACAACAGTAACACATCTTTCTATGCAATACAATATAACAGTATGTGTTCACAGCCAATCCATGATTTAATGAGTATTTCCTTTGTGCCAAGAGCTGATTTAGTATATTGCATCAACGACCTTTTCAATTAAATTGACAATTCTTTTGTGTAATTAATAGTGTGTGAAACCAGGCAGAGTGAGTGACATGGTGTTCATTTCCACTATGCCAAAGCAGTTTACAGTTGCTGACGGTGTAAGGTAATATATATTGTCCTAAGTAATTGTATGTAGCTGTGTTCAAAGGAGTACACGTTACAAGGCCGTACGGGGGGAGCTGCCAGACCCAGATGTCCTCAAAGTCAGCGAGGTATACAAGGACCTCTCAGCAGACATCTCACCACGGAAAAAAAACGAATGGCTCACTACTCAACTCAATCTTGTGCACAGAGCCTATAGAACACATAATTTAAACCAGCAGGATGTAAACAGAGGAGAACAGCCGGTCTGATTTAGTGCCATGTGATTATCCTGTAATGAGTAACATACACAGTGTTAATCGACTATATAAACAGTTCATTTATTATCTCGATACATGTGTTGTGTAAGACATTTGAATCAATTTGATACGTCAATATTAAATGTACCTTTATTTTGAAAAACTTTATTGTGAATGACAAACCGGATGTCACATTTCCGGTATTTCCGGTTTAGGGAGAGACTTAATTCAGGTAGCTTGCCTTGGCTGTCTGTGTGCGCGGAGGTTTTGTCGTCAACAGACTCATTAAACTACCCACTTCTCGGTACATAGAAACCCTGCTCCACGGTCAAACGTGAGTAATATCGCAATTGGTGTGTTATACTGAAATGTGTTGACCTATACTTTATACTTTATTTATATATATGTATGCTTTTCATTGGAACACGCGGTGGGTGTGTGCAGTGCTAATGCTAATACCTAGCGCCACTTGTTTTGATGTACGTTTTTGTTGGTAACCTCGCTAGTTTGTATCTTTTAGTGTTGAGGTGGGCACCGTTAGATTCTGTGTCTCCTTGCGGTCATAAACAATGTGTTTGATGTGGAGCTAGGATAAGTAATAAGGGAGCTAGGAGTGATTTTCGGTGCAGTAATAGGTTAGCATTTTTCGCTCGGGGCTAATTCAGAGGCTCACTGTTAGCATTGTGTGTTTTTTGTGAAAAATAAATGAAAAAGATCAGTTAAATTAGTTTTTTTCCCGTTCTATGGATATAAAATATTCATAGTTTATTAAATATTAAGCTTCCTTAGACGTTGTTTCCTGAAAATGACGCGATTACGGGTCCGTGGGGCCTAAGACGATAACAGAGTATGTTTTATTTTTATTTTATTTATTTTTTCACAACAGTTGTATTTGGATGGAATGAATACCTATAGTGATAATACAAAGTAATACAATGATTTTTACAGTGAAAACGTTCAAATGGAACTGATGGTTCCCAAATTACCCAGAGATGAGGTGGACTTTATTTTTCTAAACCTCTCTAAAAAGGTCAAATTTCACTTGTTTTGCATCAATCTTGATACAGGGTACTTATTATATGTTATAGTTTGGATTCCTAAAGCTTTTAGTCTACTAAACTCATCATTCAAGGGTGGTTTTCACTATAAGTAATGTTTTTTTTTTAGGCGGACATTAGAATTTACATGTTTTTACTATGTTCCATCTCAATTGACTTTAAAATAAAAACATCTCTATTGTACGGTGGCCCTGAAGTGCAAGAAACCACAGCATTTCACAAAACACAACAGAATTTCACAAAACGCCGCAGCATTTCACAAAACACCACAGCATTTCACAAAACGTTGCAAATGTATTATCTTTTCAATTTACACACGGCATCTATTGCACGTCTGTCCGTCCTGGGAGAGGGATCCCTCCTCTGTTGCTCTCCCTGAGGTTTCTCCCATTTTTCCCTTTAAACTGGGTTTTCTTTGGAAGTTTTTCCTTGTACGATGTGAGGGTCTAAGGACAGAGGGTGTCGTATTGTCATACTGATATTCTGTACACACTGTGAAGACCACTGAGACAAATGTAACATTTGTGATATTGGGCTATATAAATAAACATTGATTGATTGATTGATTGAAAACGCCACAGCATTTCACAAAACACCGCGGCATTTCACAAAACACTGCAGCATTTCACATTGGACGGAAAGGGTATTCCTTAGGGAGAACACTTATTGTTTGTGATATTGTTTGTGGACAGAGCCAGCCAGAGAAGCACTGCTGTGATTGGTTGTTTTTGCTGCCAATCAAGAAATGATTTCGTGATTGGACCAACACATCAGCCGTTAGCTGTTAGCACACACTCAGAGCTCACAGCTCCTCATATCTGTTCAGAAACTGGACAAAAGTTAAAGATATGCAAAACACAGACTGTCTATGTCATGGTGAATACAGTCGCTGCTTTATTTATGTCTGTATGATGTTGTTGTGAGTGTGGACGGAGCAGCTACAGGTTAGTTTAGCCTGATCGATCCGATTCCGATAGGATTTACATGGAGATCCGGCCCGCCCCCTCTCCAGCGTCTTTTTTGAATCACAGGAGTAAACACAGAATTAATGCTTTATTAATTCATGGTTTTTAAGGGGCTTATCTCCATGTAAATACTATGGTAGACTACCCAGTTACTAAATCAGCCTACTATCACCTAAAGAACATATCTAGGATTAAAAGACTAATATCACAGCAGGATTTGGAAAAACTTGTCCATGCCTTTATCTTCAGTAGACTCGACTACTGCAATGGTGTCTTCACAGGTCTCACTAAAAAATCTATTAGAAAGCTGCAGCTGATTCAGAACGCCGCTGCTCGAGTCCTCACTAACACTAAGAAAGTGGATCACATCACTCCTGTTCTGAAGTCTTTACACTGGCTTCCTGTGTGTCAAAGAATAGATTTCAAAATACTGCTGCTGGTTTATAAAGCACTGAATGGTTTAGGCCCAAAATACATTACTGACCTCCTGCTAAACTATGAACCATCCAGATCTCTCAGGTCTTCAGGGACTGGTCAGCTTTCTGTCCCCAGAGTCAGAACTAAACCTGGAGAAGCAGCGTTCAGTTATTATGCTCCAAATATCTGTAACAAACTCCCAGAAACCTGCAGGTCCGCTGCAACTCTGACTACTTTTAAATCCAGGCTGAAGACTTTTCTTTTTGTCGCTGCTTTTAATTGAACTATTCATATCTTAAACTGCACTGTAACTTTTATCCATGTACTTTTTCTTGTAATGTTTAATTGAACTATTTATATTTTAGACTGCACTGTAACTTTTATCCATGTATTTTTCCTTAATGTTTATTTGATTAGCTTTTCTTTTTTAATGCTTAATGTCTTTCATTTTTTTTTTGTAAAGCACTTTGAATTGCCTTGAGTTGAAAAGTGCTCTATAAATAAACTTGCCTTGCCTTACCCAATATTCGCATCGCTCTAATCGCTTGAGTTTCACCGCGGATGTCAGCTGTGTTTGCTCCTGTCATTCAAACAAGACGCGCTGGAGAGGGGGCGGGAAGTATCTCCATGTAAATCCTATAGGAGATACCAACTACAACAAAATGAACATATTTTACAGTGATTTAATTGTAATACATGTTTCAAAGTGATGCCGAAGTAACTAATACTGATAACGGTTAGTAAAAACCATGAATTAATGCTTTGACAAGTCTGCAGACAAGACGGCAGGCGAAAAGCTTTTAAAATGCGTGTTTTCAGAATGGAATCGGATCCATCAGGCTAAACTAACCTGTAGCTGCTCCGTCCACACTCACAACAACGTCATACAGACATAAATAAAGCAGCGACTCTATTCGCCATCTGTGGTTTGTACATATTTAACTTTTGTCCAGTTTCTGAACAGATATGAGGAGCTGTGAGCTGTCAGCTAACGGCTGATGTGTTGGAAGGGACCGGTTGGGACATATTGCGCTGTCGGACGTTGACCAATCACGAAGCGTCATTTCTTCACTGGCAGCAAAAACAACCAATCACAGCAGTGCTGTCTGGCTGGCTCTGTCCAATCATAAACAAGAAGTGTTCTCCCTACGGAATACCCTTTCCGTCCAATGTGAAATGCTGTGGTGTTTTCTGAAATGCTGCGGCGTTTTGTGAAATGCTGTAGCGTTTTGTGAAATGCTGTTGTGTTTTCATTTTAAGTCATACGCTAATATTAACCAATACACAGCTTCAATTATTACTTTACTTACCTTGACCACATAACAGCTGTATTGAAGGTTTGCTTTTTGATCAATAAACACAACAACAAAAAGCAAACTCCACTGGTATGGAACATACATGGCCTAATATCAAGAGGAGATGCGTTTATTGAGTAAACAAACAGTCAAGGGCAGAACGTCTGCACAACCCACTGCACCGCACGCCACGGTTAACCTGTTAAGCCGGCGGGGACCCTGGTTTTTATTTCCACGACACTGTGTCTCAGAGCATCTTAATATTTAAAAACCTATTAATGTGTTATACCAGATTAAAGAGAAGAATCTCAGCTAACTGACGATAAGAACTATTTTTACCGATACAAAACAAAAGTCTCACAAGAAGCGTTAGCATTAGCCCTTAGCTAAAACGGGCAGATGCTACTTCCGGTGCTAACTAGCAAAAACGACCTTTAAAACTTAATGTTTTCTGCACAAACTACATATCATCTGAAAGCTGATACTCCACAGATTATTTTTGTTATAAGTACCATCACTGTAGGACACAAACTCACTGAGCTATCAGCCAGAACAGAGAAGAAAAAAAACAACAGTTTTCAAAACCATAACAATAAGTAAGTCTTACCGTTGCTGTTTTGTGATCAAAGCTCTTGTTCAAGGGAATAAAAACGCTGTTTAAGGTTAATCCAATGTCTCTTAGTCACTTTAGAATTGTTCCTGATAATCTATCATTACATTCATGGCAGCAGAGTAGGTATAAAGTTTTGCAGTCCCGAGTTAATGCTGTCTCACGTGCTGTTTACGCAAACCTCTCTCTACTTTACGTAAGTGTTTAGCGGGACTTACTAACTGTCACTCGATTATATTGGCTCCAACGGTTCAGAAAAGGTGTCAATCACCCAAATCGACCAATGGGTTCCAAAGATATGATCCTGCGTAGTATAAACTACGCACGCTCCATTACGCATTACGCAGCCAGAAGGGAGAGCTTCACCACCGAGGCGAGCAGGTGCTAGAGATGCTAGCTGACGATAGCGGGGCTTTGATCATACCAAATGACTCTTCGTCGGATGATGAAGATCTCCTCCAGCCAGACCTGGATCCGGGCAGTAGTGACTCGGATGTTGAACTTCCACCACGGGAAAGGTATGTAATCTCTCTGTTTTTATATATATTACTTATGTGTTTGGTGGAACTGCGTCACAGTGCTAGCTTAGCCACGAAGCTACAGGAATGATTAGGCAAAATGCTAAATAGTTTTACTTGTCTTTTTGGAGTTACATTTTCTAAATGAATGGCCAGTGAATGAATATATACATGCGTTTACTTATTTATTTGGTGTAATATTATTTATTTATAGTCCAATATTATCCTTTTTATATATTACTTTTGTGTTTGGTGGAACTGCATCACAGTGTTAGCTTAGCCAACAGGAATGATTAGCCAAAATGCTAAATAGTGTTACTTGTCTTTTTGGAGTTACATTTTCTAAATGAATGGCCAGTGAATGAATATACATGTGTTTACTTATTTATTTGGTGTAATATTTCATTTATAGTCCAATATTATCCTATAAGTATAAGCCAGTGAATTAATCTAATCTCTTTGTTTTTCCACATTTGTTAGATGCAGCAGGACAAAGCCACACACCCAGAAGACTGTCAGGGAGCAGCTTGCTGCAGAATTGTTGGAGTTTTCTGAAGGCCCTGCTGAAGGCCCTGTATCTCCACCACCCCCTCCTCCACCACTCACATGCATGCCCGAGTATTATGGGGAAGATGCAGTCCGGGACACGAACGTTTGAGAAATTACTAACGGCTCATTTGGGAGGACACGCGCGCATCTGCTTGACGCCGGGACGACCAGCGACCCTCCCCTACAGGCGCTCGGACGCGAAGGCCCGCCCACAACTGCGTGCACGTCTGTGACCGCAGTTTTAATTATTATTGAAATATGACCGGTAAGTTTCAAATTAGTCCGGTAAAATGAATTCTGCCCGGACATTTGACCGGCGAGAAAAAATCCTAGCGGAAACCCTGGTATGTAGATATTTCATCTCCGGCCTTGTCAGGTATTGAACAATCAATAAATAAAGAACACAGAATTGTTAAATATAAAACACAGAATTTGTGTGATTATACTAAATGATTTACAAATAAACACCACTGCATATTTACAACTGTTACACATGCTGATGTAACGCAAATGTTTCCAACTTGGGATCAATAAAGTATATCTTATCTTAAACTGATCGATGGCTACTGCCATATTTGCAAAATGTGCCTCTGAACCTTGACAAGTGCATGTTTCAGGCTTATCAATTAATGTAATGTAATGTAATGTTATCAATTAACAACAGGAGGGGTCACAAACATAAGACCAGCTGTTAAATAAAGCTCTTCTGACCTTAGCTGGCATGTGGGTATATATATTAATGCTGCCCATTAAGGGCACATGTTTTAAATTTGAGTGTTTTCTATCCCCTAAACCTCCAGGGATGTACACAGTTTAATACTGGCAACTTCTTATTATGGGAAATACGAAAACGTCTTTTAAAACTACAACTCCCAGTAGAGACGTGCCATCGATAGAGAACATGTTGCGAAACACAATAGCCAGCATGTGTAGTTCTGGGGACGGGGTGGGGATGGGGGACACTTCGTGGTAAACCAGAGAAAGCAAATATGTCAGGAAGAGGCAAGACCGGAGGAATTTGGTACGAGCCGACATAGCGAGACCCGGAAATGAGAGGAAGAGGGAAAGGAGGAATTTTCTTCTTAAATATCGAAGAATAATCTGATCGAAAATGTAAACATTATTCCAACTATAGTTGACCGTTTGATGATTCGTTCTGAACGACCTGTTCCAACAGACTTGAAAATGATTGGAAGAGGAAAGGAAGGAGGTGAAAAAGGGTGAAAAAAAAATATATAAGAAAATGTCTCTTCCTGGAAGCGTGCCATCTTTTGCTTCAAAATTTGAACAGTTTTGGGTTCGCCTGAACTTCACAGGCTCAGGAGAACCCCCAAGTCGTGAATATGTTGGAGAATCACTATTATTTGATACCTGCTGGATCAATACAAATGATGTGTATTCCTTCATTGTACTGCTAAACAGAAAGGATTTTGAACTTTGCTTTTTGCTAGAAGCTCCTCTGAGACGTTTCCTTGATGTTCTCGCAACTAAAACCTCAGATCCCAAGTGGAAAGACTGGACTTTCGAATCTTCTATTCAAATAGATATCTCAAACATCATTGTTAAATTCTGGACTGGCCGTATTCCAGACCATGATGTTGAGACCTATTTGAAGAGATATGGAGATATAATCAGCAAATACAAACCAATAGATACATTTGGGATATGGTATGGAGTGAAAAAATACAAAATGAAGATGAACAGAAACAGTGATGGTGAGATCCAAAATCTCCCAAATTCGATATCTCTCGGCACCTATAATGGGAGAATAATTTATCCAGGGCAATCCGTCACCTGTTTCATCTGCAACTCAGCTGACCATCAGGTCAGAAAATGCACCACAGTGAAATGTTGAAGATGCAATGAACTGGGCCACAAGGCTAAAGATTGCAATTCAGACAGTCTCTGCAACCTGTGTGGAAAGATTGGGCACACCTTCTTCAACTGCCCATCTGCTTATGTAAACAAGGCAAAAACCCAGCAGCAGCCTGGTCCTCCTTCAGTCACCCAGCAGCAGCAGCCCCGTCCTGCAGCCCAGCAGCAGCCTGGTCCTCGTCCTTCGGCCCAGCAGCAGCCTGGTCCTCCTTCAGTCACCCAGCAGCAGAAGCCCCGCCCTGCAGCTCAGCAGAAATCTGGTCCTGTACTCCCTCCAGCCACCCAGCAGCAGCCTGGTCCTCCTTCAGTCACCCAGCAGCAGCCCCGTCCTTCAGCCCAGCAGCAGCCTGGTCCTCGTCCTTCAGCCCAGCAGCAGCCTGGTCCTGGTCCTTCAGCCCAGCAGCAGCTTGGTCCTTGTCCTTCAGCCCAGCAGCAGCCTGGTCCTTGTCCTTCAGCCCAGCAGCAGCCTGGTCCTTGTCCTTCAGCCCAGCAGCAGCCTGGTCCTGGTCCTTCAGCCCAGCAGCGGCCTGGTCCTCGTTCTTCAGCCCAGCAGCAGCCTGGTCCTGGTCCTTCAGCCCATTAGCGGCCTGGTCCTCGTTGTTCAGCCCAGCAGCAGCTTGGTCCTGGTCCTCACCCAGCAGCCCAGCAGCAGCCTGATCGTCATCCTGGTCCTCATCCAGCAGCCCAGCAGCAGCCTGGTCGTCATCCTGCCAGCAAGGATCTCCCTCTCCCTGAAGATCAACAGCCTTCAACTCCTGAAGACGATTCTCCATCCCAGTCAGGTGAGGGTAGATTAACTATTGATAGTGATGTAGAGAGCGAGTACAGCTCTGAGAATGAGATTGAAGATGAGAAATATTATGAGAGTGTGAGCGAAAGCCCAGGATCTGACTCCAGCCCTGACAGCCTTACAGCTGGTCAGCGAGTCAGCATGCCCCTCTACTCGCCCCCTGAGAGCAACTCTGGGTCTTTTTCACCAACTCCGGAATTTCCAGAACCCCCGAGTGAGACTCTGGGGGAAGCCCCGTCTGAGGTCTCAAAAAAGAGACCTGCAAGTAGAAACTTGAACCAAAATGAAAAACGGGCAAATGTAGATACGTCATAGTGATTAATTTTATAAACCAAATTATGAGCTTCTTAAATGTCGCTACCTGGAATGTACGTGGTGTTCAGTCTAAAGACTTTCGAGAGAGGAAAATTAAATATTTATTAGACACTAATTATGACTTCCTCTTTACGCAGGAACTTAGACTGAATACCACCAGTGATGTTGATGATGTGTGTAAACGGTGGCATAAAGGCAAAAGTATTATATCCATTGGAGAGAGCAGAGCTGACGGAGTTGGCATTTTCTTTAAAGAAAAATACATCACTATTATTAGAAGAAGGGACATAATCCCAGGAAGGCTGCTTATGGTGGATTGTTTTTATAAAAATGAAAAATATCGACTTATTAATATTTATACTGCCCCTGAGGCAAAAAATAAGTTACAATTATTCAGAAAACTTAGAGAGCTATTAACAGTGGGTTATAAAATTATATTAGGTGGTGATTTTAATACAGTAACAGAAGACATAGATAAGTGTAGTACAGCTGTTTTTAAACTGAGGGCGGAAGGAAAGCTGTTGAAAGAAATCTGCAGCGATGCAGGCCTAATCGATGCTCTCTGAATCCCGCTGGAATGGATTTCACGAGATTTGACAAAACAACTAAAACCCGTACAGTGTATAGACAGGATTTATGTATCGAAACACTTCTCTGTATCCAACTACAAAACAATCTTTAATAACTTTTCGGATCATCTTTTGGTCCAAACGTCATTATCCTCCGGAGCCCCTTCCACTAGAGGCTTCTGGAAACTGAACACACAGTGCCTAAAAAATACTTGTGTCTCAACAGAACTAAAACTGGAAATACAAAAAATAATACAATTGAGATGTTTAACAAACTCTGACATCAAATTATGGGAAACATTAAAAATGAGATTAAAACGTTTTTTCAAATTTAAATGTAGAGAATTAAATACAGCAAAAAATAGTGGGGGAGGGGGGGACGCGGTGGACCCGTTCAAATCCAGTTTAGGACAGTATGCCGTGGTTCCATCCCATTTCAAGTGCTGTTCGACGCTCGGCGTAACCCTCGGAGCACACTCTCCAATCACAGAGCTTGAGGGTTTGTCAAGAATACTTACTTCCCGGTGTAATATTCTCTAAAGCAAATGAGCTGCTCCGACCCTCGGTCCTGACGGACTCCAACTTGTGTTTATTAATCAAACAAATAAATAAACACAAGGATAATTATGTGTTATTGTTGAATAAATGGAGAATTGCACTGGGAAAAATAACGTAGGCTATCTATGCCACAATTTTAGATGCAGATTTTGTTAACTAATACGTTTGCGCTGTGGACCAACACTATACATTGACTGGGAAGGGGGTAGCAATAAATATAACACCTTAAACAGTTACACAACATAACAGAAATAATATCGATAGCAGCGTCCCTAGCAACAAGTAACAAGTAGTTAATAATAATAAAAGACATTAAGAAAAAGGCATTTTAAACAGTCATTAAAAAGCAACACCTGCAATACCTGCATTGCATTACTCTAAACGTGTAATAACGTGCTTTAACCAGTAGGTGGTTTGGGTTAAAAAGCTGTCAAGTTTACAGTGTTAAGAAAATAAAATATACTGCTGTTTCTGGTTTAGTTTACGACGGATATATTTAGTTATTGTTTTTATATTTGTAACACAAAAGCGATGGAAAGATCCCACAGCAACACAGAAAAGATGGTCTTAACATGACCCAGAGGTCTAGTAGTTAATACAAAACAATAATATCAAAACTAAATATTACTAACTTTATTGTGAAATTCAAACTGAATGGTAAAAGAATAGTTTCTGGTCTATAAAAATAAAGAACTACGACAGATGTGTAATATATTTAATGCAGCCGAACCATTTATTACAATGCATTCATGTGATGACTTTCAAAGAGTAAAGCAAGCACAGCTGAATAAAGTATGATTTTATCTTTTTATTTTTATATGGAATGCATTTGGAGGTCAACCAATCACAGAGCTTGAGAACTAATCACGGGGTTTGTCAAACAGAGCACATGGTGTAGTCCTAAACGATAGCTGGGGATTCTGGGTAGTGTAGTGTCTTCTGCCATCCTTTACTCCGAAAAAATATTTGTTTCTCCGAATCGAAGGGGGAAAATACAAAAGCATTGCACAAAATTTAAACCAATCAATGTTGTGTAATTAACAAGGATAATCTGGTATTTTTTAGTCGATGAGTAGTGCAGATATCACTGTAAAATCAATCGACAGTAAGGGGAATACTTACTTCCGGGTGTACAATTCTCCGTTATCCAATGGGAATGGACGCTCACATTGCCTTTAAGGGCAGCCGACACAAACGAATGCCGTGCTTCCATGAGCGTCAAATCCCGCCGCAGATGGGAATACATTGCAATCAGTTGAAAGCTATTTGCGTCCCTTTATGAAGCTGAAGGAGCCTAGGAGCGTCACAACTGCACGCCACGGGACCCTGACCAAACGTCGCTCCTGGACGATTATGGAGTGAGAGTGTGTTGGTTGGTCAGGCTCATAGTCTGGATCGCTGTTGTCTTCCATTTCTGAGACATCGTCCTCTATTTCTGGTTCAATCTCCTCTTTATCTGGTTCAAAACATTTGTCCAGAGCCTCTCTGTGTGTGTAGATGTTTTCCATCTGCAGGATGAACATAATACACTCAAACCCATTCATTTCCTATGGCGGTCAATTCTGAAAACATCATGGGTGTTTCACTGTTGAATAAATCACTAAAAAATCAATGCAAATGATGATCATCAATTGTATATGTTCAGAGGCCTAGTGTGGAGGATAACATAAGGTCTTGAGGCAATTGGATGAAAAACACTGTATGATCAAAAACAAAGTCACTCGGTCACTTTTGACCCGAAACGCAAAAGAAGGGTTAAGATTACCAGCGTTTATGTTTGTGTACCACTTCAATTATGTCTTTGTTGCCACCAGCTGGTTCTCTTTATCCCACTTGCTCTGACAGTACCCAACTTGTGGAGCACAGGCATCTGGATGGATGAAGGGAGGAGAAGCCTGAGAGGTAGGCAGGCAATTTGCTCCTGTAACGGGTCTATTGTGTCCTCGCATGCTCTTTTCCCTCCCTCCTGTGACAAGAGGAGGCATGTGTTGCGCCGGGAGACAGATGGTTTAAAGCAGATTTCTTTTGGAGCCAGGAGGGAGACGGAGGGTAGTGGGAAATGAATGAAAAAAGTGGGAGGGCAGTGGGAGAGGAATAGAAAGAAGTGAAGAGATTATTTTCTGAATCCAGGGCTCACTGTTAGACATCCTTTAATTTAGGAACACACAGCCATATAACGGTAACCTCATGAAAAAAGTAGAACCTCTCTTGAATTGTTTGAGATGGAAGATATTTTTAATCATCCACAACAAATGTATCTTTTGTACTTCCTGTCATACCTTAGAAATGACATTTACTGTATATTGGACAATCCTGTAGCACATGGTTGATGATAACGTTTTGTGAAAAAGCAGGAAGTAGTTGGTGTAAA
This sequence comes from Pseudochaenichthys georgianus, assembly GCF_902827115.2. Lineage (NCBI taxonomy): Eukaryota > Metazoa > Chordata > Actinopteri > Perciformes > Channichthyidae > Pseudochaenichthys > Pseudochaenichthys georgianus. Next base: position 11,467,041 of record NC_047514.1, on the reverse strand, counting down.
GTTTTTTCTTTCCATACTAAACTTTAGGACAAAGCAAACTAACATAAGACTAACTGCTTTGAATTTAAGTCGATATTTTCAGTTTTTACGTATTTAACTTCCATGTTTTTTGTTATTTACATCGTGCATCCATTTGTTTTCCTGACATTTCAGGTCTTTCACCCTGGTATTGTTTTCACATTGGAATAAGGCATCATACTGTATGAACTTTCTCTCAGTATTGATCAAAACTGATTGTTCGTTCATATCTCATGCCAACATTCTTTACCCCAAAAAGTCAACAAGACAAGAAATGAAGTCATAATGATAAATGATCTTGGCACCATGGATTTTTGTACCAAATGTTGTGCCAGGTAGATGTCTAAATATATCACAAAATAGTCAGAATCTTTTTTGTGTATCAGGAGATGATTTACTGTAAACATTCTGCCAATGGCAATACAGTTATATAATCGGTTAGACATTCAAATAAGCAGTTAATCTAATGCTAATGAGGTTCATTATCATGTGTTGAAGCACTTTAGTACCCTCAAACACAGTGACCGTGAAATGTATACTAAGGTGGAAGTACAGACATTGCCTGCTAGACTTTTCCGAGAATTAATACCCAGGCCTATACGGGCCATCAATAATACTAGTTCAAGTTGCTGAATATTGCCAAGTTGCTGAATATTGCCAAGTTGAAAAAGTGCTTTATCTGAAAGCCACAACTGGTAAGTGTTGGGCATCTTATTCATTTTGCAAGCTATGCAGGGAGTTGTTTCGGCCTCAAGAGTCACTTAATCATGCTCTCATTTGCTGCATAAGTAAAATGACATTTCTCTGCTGCGGCTTCCTCCCAGGCGGCTGGTAAAATGGCTCCCAGAATTATTTCCACATTTAACACTTTTAATTGAGCTGCCATTTGCTCCAGAAAGCGTTTCTCCCGTCTGCCGCGGAGGCTCCGTCTTGGTCATCCATCTGTAATCCAAGGCTGTCCACAGCTTTGTTAGGCTTTCACTGGAAAGGCTAAACGTCTGGCTGTGATCTGAACTTCGTCGTGTAATGGGGTTAATTGAATCAGTAATCTATTTACACTTTGCTCTCAATTACTGACTTAATCAAATGCTGAGTCACTGTGGAAGTCGGGCAGAAAGGTACCACTTATTGCTATCACACCCCAGTTACTGGCAATGGAATACCAACATTTGCTGCACACGAGGCAATCTGTCTCACACTTATAGGTATAATAAGCTTACATTTTACAAACAGGCTAATGGACTGCATTTAAACAGCGCTTTTTCCAGTCTTTTTAAACAAGCATTTTTACATATGCTAGCATTCCCCAACTCACACAGATTCATACGAGGTGCCACTTGATCAGGGAGACTAACATTCACACTCATTTGCAAACCGTTGGCCATGGCATTGGGAGCAATTTGGGATTAGGCATCTACCTTCTGATTGGTGGACGACCCAAAACTCAAGAGCTTCGGCCACCCCAGGTGCTTTGCAATTGTAATTATTTTATATCTAAATTCTTATCTTGTGTAAATGTGTTATTTATAGGCATATGTTATGGGTCTCAGATATATATACTATATAAAGAACATGTCTATGATGTGTTTTTCTCAAAATACCAAACAGATCATGCATTTTAGACATCCCTCATATCCCTCTGTTTAAGCCCTGTTAGAGAATGGCTGATCTGGGTCCTTAGCTTGAAAAAAAAGAGCTTTGGAGCTTGTGCCTGCTCAGAATTTTACGAGATACTCAGCTAAATGCTGCCATGATTAAATGCCATAATCATGTTCCAAAGCACATCAAGGATTATTTCTGAAACAGTATGGAGCTCAAATGCTTTTTCTCTTGCGGGTTTATCACAAGGTGAGTTCCTTTTTTCTATCCTGCTTTTGTTACACATATTCTCTCCAGTACAGGTTAGCGATGCTTGCTAATGTAAACAAAGTCCATATTACGTCCAAAACACGTCGGGCATTATTTCTGATAGCAACGTTTCTGATTGGGCCGTAGGTGTAAAGCCAGCCCACATTTCCGATGTTACGTCATATCGGACGCAAATCTAGATCAGCTCCGTTGTACCCCCGTTTTTACAGATTTGGGTACGGAGGAAAAGAGAGAATGTGAGTTCCCTGACACACCGGAGACACATATTCATGTATAAAAGACATCAAAAAGTGAATTTCGCATGATAGGCCCCCTTTGAATGTTGAGGGGAAAACGTACTTTGTGTTGCTAGAAAAGAGAGGAATAAAGGTGCAGGTTGCGTTGAAGTTGCAGAGTTACAGTAGCATGCCCAGCTCACTGAAAGAGAGGCAGAAGGGGCTTGACAGGGTATGCCAGGGTAGCAAACTAACTTTTGAATGGGAGAGTGGGTCCAAAGAAAGGAAGCGTGCAGACAGGCTGACACCAGCGGGATAATGGAGCTGCCAAAGCCTCTCCCTTATTACATCTCACTTCACCAAAACACAATCACAAGAAAACACTTGGAAATGCAGAAACGCTCCTTTGCACAAATGCGCACACAAGCATTAACCGGTGTATCACATGCTTACCCTCTTAAGATTTGTATTTAGCTTTTAAAGAAATGTACGCCTCAGAGAGGCGTACATAAGACAGGGAGTTGGATAGGTCTGAGGAAAGGATGCTTCATTGATTAGAGGCTCAGGCTTTTTGGAAAAAACACCACTCCCTCTCCATGTACTGGTAATCTCCCCTGCCAGCTCTGTAATTTGATAAATCGCTGGTCTGAGATGAAGTGAGAATAGGCTTGACAGTGCGGGGGCCTCCTATCCTCCAACAGCAATCATCTGATTCCTTTTAACAGCACATTCAATATAGAGCCCCTTTCTCTCATGGCTTCATGTTAAAAGACACTCTAACAATTTGTGTTGATTAAAAAGCAAGAGTCTGTGGTTGTCACTACAGAATTAAAGGACAAGTGTAGGCCTTTAAGCAGAGGCTAAATTGGTCTGAATATTTTCAGGACATCCTTGAAGAAGAGTTTAGACTGTTTGTATCACACGTCATTGTATACATTTCTGTAATGAATGATTCTGTTCTAGGTTCATCTATACAATTTTAGAAAATAGTTATAAATGTGCATCCAAGTTTCTCAGAGAACTTAACCCTATAGAGTTTTTTGTTGTATATACCAATGCAAGGCAGGAAATCACAATATTTGAGAGGCTGCAGAACACAGCATTTTTTGCCATTTTTGCTTAAGATTAAATAATAATAATATTTCATATCTCTTAAAATGTTCCTAAATCACCATGCTAAATAGCATACAACACAAACTGTAACCTGAAAAGTGTATTTCAACTTTTTGACAGAGGGAAAATAAATATCAAAAGCTTCCAAATAACAAGGTGCCATTGTTGCAAAGGTATTGCATCGGATTGCATTGTATTGTACGGGTTTTCCAGTAACAATTGCATCTTCCTGCTACATCTTTATTATTGTCGACACACTATCAGATGGAGTTGGGACTGTGGTGTGTTCTTTCCTGTACACAGTGTTAATATCTGAGGAGCTTTGTGTATTTTCACCTCATCTCAGTTGAAATATGTACAATGCAATTTCAGGCACTGCAGTGGCCACAATCTAGGTTCAATCTCACAGAAACTGTTGCTGCTCTTTCCAAACACTAAAGTGTAGGCATAAAGTAAAAGAAAATGTGTGCCTATTGCAGAATCCATATTTGGAAATTAGAAAAAAATGAAAGTATTTCATCTCTGATTTTACACAGCAGTATGCTATTTGTGATCGACCCTTGCAACGTGAGCTCTGTGTGAGGTGATACTATTGCTTCAGGATACTGTTGCATTGATCTCATAGTAACCTGTAAGACAACAGACTTCCCCACTGGGCTATGAGGGAAACTGTTGAGTTTACTGACACATGTATCAGTTTATTTCTTAAGACAGCGGTTTCTTAAGTTGGATGAAAGATATTTGTTTACCACTGCAGCCTCTTGTTAGAAACACAGCGTAAAAGCGCTCCCCCAAGAGTGCTGATACCAAACTGCTTGTTTGTGCGTCTGCATTTCTCCTGCTGTCATTGTTTATTTTGTAGATCTTTTACTGTGGATGTGCTGGCCAAATATTATTTCTTTGTACAGAAAAAAATCAAACACACGTCTGCTTACTACATATATAGACATTTTTATTGATTGGGATAAACCCCTTGAGATGCACCATCTTGTTTTCAAGGGGGTCCCGACAATAGCAACAACTTACAGACATACATAAACAAAAAGACAAAATGCAAAACATGACACACAAGACAAACCACATACAGTCTGTTAAGTAAAATTCAAGCAATGCATACAATCATTACAATTTGAGACAGTCGAGCAAATCAGTTTCATCAATATCAGTTTCATTAATAACAAGTACAGACCAGTTGAAAGTGAGATAACAATGCATGTTTAAATATACCCAATGATGCAAAAGATCTAATAGCAGCAGGTAAAGTATTCCAGTCAGTTGGGGCTTTGAACATGAACGCTCTTCTGCCAATCAATTTTTTTGCAGAGGGGACAGAGAAATAAATCTGAACAGAATGTCTAACTTGATGATTTGGTGAGTAGGGTACAAAATACTGCTTTAAATAGCGTAGAAATAAAAACAACTCACTAATTTGTGTAAGCAGCCTTGTCTCATTATATTCTCCATACCTGTTGGCAGTTCAATTTCACTACTTTTAACATTTTATTCATCCTGGGAAACCTGACTAAAAAGCACCGCAGAGGTTGTATCTATAGAAATGAAATAAGTATCAGGTTTCTAAATATTTCCACATTTAATTGGCAAATACTGAAAAGCAATATATATTTTATCAGTATACTTTTCTTTATAACTTTGCTACTGCTATCCATAAATAACTCACTTGGTTCTTGGCATCTGACAGCGCAACTGACTATATGAAACTGTATGTTCTTTAATTTACATTAAAAAGAGAGTTATTTTCTTAAGATTTTAAATAAAAACAAAAACAGGGACAGGGGAATAACACGACTAATAACATCTGGTGCCAAATGGGATGACACTGCAAATACAGGGTCTAAAATATTGTCTTCTGCGAAACCATTTGAAAGTTATATATTTAAAAAAGAATGATTTCACATGATAGGCAAGGCAAGGCAAGTTTATTTATATAACACCTTTCAACACGAGGCAATTCAAAGTGCTTTACAAAAATGAATGACATTAAGAGCATTAAGAAATAGTGCTGTTGAAACACATTATAAAATGGCATTTAAAAAAAGTCATTAAAAAGCAACAAGAATAAAATACGTAAAATACATGAATATAAGTTACATTGCAGTGTAAGATAATGAATAGTTCAATTAAAAGCAGCGACAAAAATAAACGCAGTAGATCAGAAATTTATTTTGGGCCTAAACCATTCAATGCTTTATAAACCAGCAGCAGTATTTTGAAATAAATTATTTGACAGACAGGAAGTCGGTGTAAAGACTTCAGAACTGGAGTGATGTGATCCACTTACTTAGTGTTAGTGAGGACTCGAGCAGCGGTGTTCTGAAATAGCTGCAGCTTTCTAATAGATTTTTTAGTGAGACCTGTAAAGACACCATTACAGTAGTCGAGTCTACTAAAGATAAAAGCAAGTTTTTCCAAATCCTGCTGTCACATTAGTCCTTTATTCCTAGATATATTCTTAAGGTGATAGTATTTAGAAATGTAGGATTGGAACATGAATGCAGCTTCTCTGGTGGCTTCATTAGAACTAATCAATTTGCATAAAACATATTTTATCTGCTTTCTCAGTAATTCAGTTATTAAGCCATGTAATATTCTTAAATAACAAACAAAGGGAAACACGTTTTCTTTGCACCAATTAATGAATAAGACACATATTTCCAGACTTTTGTCTTTGGTGTGCTACAGTCATTGAGTACAGTCACTGTCTCTTGTAATCCAAACAGCCAGGTGCAGTGCACTGTGTTGCCAAGGGCTTAGCTCTGATGGTTGCTGTAGCTGGTTTCATGAACACAATATTTCCACAGACACTCTGCCAAACAGATAGACGGACCCTATAAACAAAAAAACCTAAAAGCCTACTCCTATTAGGGATGGGAATGATTAATCGAATAATCGAATATTAAAAATGATTCAGGTATTTGAATATGAGTTATGAATATTTTTATTTTATGGGAGGGGTGCCTAAGTTGATTACATATTATCAAATGGATTAATTAAATGTATACGACAGTGCCATTTTAAATATCTTAAGAAAATATTAAAGAAAACTTGGTTTGGTTTCTATATTTATTTGAAAATGTATTTATTATTAAAACATTTTTTTTATAGGATATGTAAATTCGGTTAATCGGTTAACCGTTTTTTTTGGGGTAGAATATTGGAATTTAAATTTGATTTAAAATTCCCATCCCTAACTCCTATGTTGTTTGAGAAGCAAAGACAGACGTGATGTGAGTGGGACAGGGGGTATATGCTCTCTGAAAATACATTATCCCAATAATTAGGCAGATGACTTTAATTTGGTTTAATGTGTATTTATTTGAAAAGTTTGACATGGCATTTCTAAACCTTGCCTGACTCCTTCATATAATTGTGAAAATATTGTCATGTGCAGAAGGGGTGTGCAGGATTAACTGAGCCAAGTGCCAGGGCTCAGGCATCATGCCAAGAGTATCTGTGATGGAACTCAAGATGAGCACAAACCTGTCCTAGCCCTATGGTCCTAGCTCATCAAGTGCGAGTACTCCAGCTTTTGGCAGTATATTGATTCTTCTTCTATGGTTTCTGGTGGCAGAATGCCTCATTTCACCATGCTGTCTGAGCAGGTTATGGTGTCACTTGTGCAAAGGCAGGCCATCTGGGGTTTGAACGCAGGCCAAAGTAAAAAACCCAACAATGTTACCTGGACTGTACCATGCAGAGATTTTTGGAGAATGTGTTAATGTGAAACATTTAAAATATTGTTGCAAAATGCACACATTTGATGAGCTATGATGCTAATTAGCAACCTAATCAATGAGCAGTTTAAAATCCGGTAAGGTAGCAGCTTGTCATTTAAGGTGGTGTTTGATTCACTTACCATTGTTTTCACTGGCAGTTTACGTTAGCTGTTGATAATTAACTACGTAAGAAAACCCAAAGGACGGTAAACAATGTTGGATGTTTGTGCTCGCTGCAAGCTAGTGTCTTTGCTCGGACAGAAATGGTTTGTGATGGAAGAACCTCTACTCCGTGAAGCCACCTTAGTCATTTCATTTCATTTCATTTCAAACCTTTATTTATACAGATAAATCCCATTGAGATCATTGATCTCTTTTTCAAGGGAGACCTGCTCAAGTAGTTCCACATGAAACATAAAAACATAAACAGAACAACAAAAGGACATCATACAGCATAATTTACATAATTATCCACATAAACAGGTACCAATAGCTTCCGATTGACTAGCATCCAACCGAGCTTTAAAAACATTTAGTGGCACCAGATTGTTCAGTTTCCATTTAATTTGCAGACTATTCCAAGACAGAGGAGCTGCGCATCTAAAAGCTGTCTTCCCTAAGACAGTCCTAGCAGTTGGCACATTTAATAAAACCACTGCATTCGATCTCAGGCAGTAGCCACTTACAATTCTCCGAGAGATCAGGGAGCAGATATAAGATGGAAGTTTCCCTAACATGGCTTTGTATATAAAAATGTACCAGTGACTGAGCCTCCGTACAGTTAGTGAAAGCAAACCAGCCCTTGCATACAGGGTACAGTGATGGGTTAATGCTTTACAGTTTGTCACACATCTCAGTGCACTGTGATACGCAGCATCTAACTTGACCAGGCAATTGGCAGGTGCATTCATATACATCAGATCCCCATAGTCCAGCACAGGTAAAAAGGTCACAGTGACTAGCCTTTTCCTGGCCTCAAGCGAGAAACAGGACTTGTTCCTGTAGAAGAAACCTAGCCTAACCCTCAGTTTTTTTTAGCAGGTTATTGACATGAAGTTTAAAAGTGAGACAATCATCAAGCCAGATACCAAGGTATTTGTAACAGGCAACAACTTCAAGTTTTGTTCCTTGTGTAGTTACAATATCTAAAACAGGCTCTGGTGTCTTTTTTGCTTTTGAAAAGAGCATTACCTTGGTTTTATCCACATTTAAAAGAAGCTTTAATTCAGAGAGCTGAGTCTGAATAGTGTTAAAAACAGCCTGTAATTTAACAACAGCCTCTTCAATGGAGGGACCTGCACAATACATCACAGTATCATCCGCATAAAAATGTAAAGTAGCTTCATCCACATTTTCACCTACGCTGTTAATATATATGGAGAATAAAAGTGGTCCTAAAACAGAACCTTGTGGTACACCATTAGAAATGTTTAACCACTCAGAAGACAGTCCATCAAAATGAACACATTGGGACCTTTCAGAGAGGTAGTTCACAAACCACCCCACTGCAAGGCTGGATATGCCAATACTGAGTAGCCTCTGCTTTAAGATGCGATGATCAACGGTGTCAAGCGCTTTAGAAAGGTCAATAAACAGAGCTGCACAACTCTGCTTATTATCTAAAATACTAGTAATGTCATTTACCACTTTCATTGTGGCAGTGATGGTGCTGTGTTTCTTTCTGAATCCTGACTGATGTTTAGACAGGATATCATTTATACATAAAAACTCCTTTACCTGTTCACTCACAAGGCGTTCGAGCACCTTAGCCAGAACTGACAATTTTGAGATTGGCCTGTAGTTATTTAAAATAGTTGCCTCCCCTCCTTTCAGTAAAGGCAAGACATAAGCAGATTTCCATACTTTTGGAATTGCATTTGTGCTGAGTGAGAGGTTAAAAAGAGAAGTAAGAGGTGGAGCAATAAAATCTGCAGCTATCTTTAAAAAGAAAGGTTCTAGGTTGTCCGGGCCAGCCGGTTTCCTAGGATCTAACTTGGATAATGCTTCATGAACAATACCAATAGTTAAAGGAGTAAAACTGAAAGGGTTTTCCAGACCACATTGTTCAGAGTCAAGGATTGGAGCGTTCACAGAAGCAGAAGTACAGTCAGTGACAGAATCAAACATAGAGCCACAAGACACAAAATGCTTATTAAAGCTTAGCATAGTAGCCCTGTCTGATATAGTGCCAGATGCTGTGGTAAGGCACGGAGGTAGCTCATTTGGGATATCACCAGTGGAAATCGATTTTATGGCTTTCCAAAATTTCCTAGGATTATTCAGGTTTTCTGTGGTAACCGACAAATAGTACTTTGATTTAGCACTTTTTATTTGAGATGTGAAGCTATTTCTTAGCTGCCTAAAACGTAGCCATTCTACCTCTGAGCCTGATTTCCTAGCCTTAGCCCAAGAATTATTTCTCTCATAAAGTAGACTGGACAGCTTAGCAGAAAACCAAGGATTGTTTCGTCCCTTCACTCTAAATTTATGCAGAGGTGCATGTCTATCTATAATTTTCATAAAACCAAGATAAAAATAAGACCATGCAGTTTCTACATCAGCACACAGATTGATTTTACCCCAATCAAAATCAAACAGAGTCTTTCTGTAGCTTCAACAAATCCAGCAGAGTGATATGTCATCTCTCTACCGCACAGTGTATGTCAACTTTAGGGATTGCATCCTCCATTTTCATAATTTAAACTTATAAAAGTAATGGATTTAAACATAAACACTGTCTACTCAAGTATGCTGTTTAGCACTTCACAACTTTTTGGTAGTTTCCTTGATTCCTGAACTTTTTCTCTCTACATGACTATTTCCAGCAGCCGTTCCCTTACCCTGGCCCTGTCAATGTGGCATTGTGCTGCAGAACAAAGAAACCAGCAAGCAAGCCATCATTATCACATCAGGGAACCAGAATACACATTCCCCCAAGGACGCTTGAAAACACAGACCTAAAAACAAAAATATCATCAGAGATAAAAAGAGCAACATATAAATTCCAGAAGAGGCTAGAAGTGCAGCTTTATGTTTTGTGGATGGGGGAATAACAACAGATACAGCCCTGTGTACGCTCTGAGCTCATAAGGCCATGACCACAGGGACTTCCAATGATCAGCCAGCTGACAATGTCTTGATTCTTTCCCTTAATGAACTATTTGTTACTTTTCAGGGCTGCATAAGGTCTCATAGTGACATTCTCGAGTCTAAGGTCTGTTTCATCTCTCTGAATTGTTTACATTTATACAAACAGCCAGGTCAAAGCCTTCAGTAAAAAGAAAACAAAGATTTTCATCTGCCAGTCTCGATTTCCTTTTGAGGGCCAGCAGCTGCAGAGAGTTAACTAATTAAAGGGACGTGGCCCCACAGCTGTGAGAACTCAGCAATCAGGTGTCCATTTTAGGTAGCACTTTCCTGGAGCGTCAGCGTCAGACAGGCTAAGACATTAGAGTCCTGCGGGAGTCACGAGGGAGGCAAATCCTACTTTGATTGAGCTAAGTGTCGCTGGTGTTTTATTTTATTTGGTTGTTTAGCCCCTCATGTGTATTTTCTCCATTCCTGTTTATGTGTCTTCTCGCAATTATCACTGGCCCCGTGTATCTCGTAATCGATATAACCGGCCTGCTCTCGTCTATCCCACATGCTCCACTGAGATCCAACATCTAGTTTCAGGCGGCCTGTGGAACTGCCAGTCAGCTGTTCCTAAAGCTGACTTAATCTCTGGCTACGCTTCCCTGCAGTCTCTGGATTTCCTTGCTCTCACTGATACGTGGATTACTCCATCCAACACATCCACCCCAGCAGCTCTCTCCACAGCATATTCCTTCTCCCATACAGTACACCCAGACCCACTGGCAGAGGAGGTGGCACTGGTCTCCTGCTCTCTCCCAAATGGAGCTTTTCCCTCTTCAAGCTACCTAACTTCACTCCTTCCACCTTTGAATTCCATGCCGTCACAGTAACCCATCCTATACAATTAACCATTGTTGTTCTCTACCGTCCACCAGGCGCCTTGGGGGACTTCTTGGAGGAATTGGATCATCTCCTCTCACACATCCCTGAAACAACCCAATATCACGGCAAGATGTGAACATGTGACGATTTACCATGCTGGGAGTCGTGAAGATGTCACAATTTCGTCCCTTCAAACGTGACAGTTACACGGTATTGTTAACCCATGTTAACCATTGGAGAAATAACCGGAAATGCCAAGCAAATGCTACCCCGACGGTCGGTTGTTATTGTCAATATTAATATAATAATGATTTATTTTTTAATATTCACACTCGATTACGCCAATTTTCTTGTTGCCCCAGCTGGTCGACACCTCTTTTAGCAGAAACAAAGGCTACATTAATGTAGTAAATCGATGTTAATCCATGCATGTAGATCTGGTGTGGATGTGGAATTAACGGACGTGACGTTGTGCGATTGAGTTTCGCACAACAGCTTCGGTTCATGTTAATTTACAAACTCTTCAACTACAACCGTAGTTATATTTAAAAACATGTTATAAGGCCTCACGAAATACTTTAATGCAAATTAAAATGTAAATGTGAAGGAATGTGTGTATAACAAAATACATCGGTGATAAATGAAACCGGAAACTGACGTAGGCAAGATCCTCAGCTCGATGATTGGATGGTTTAGCCGCAATGCATGCTGGGATTTGGGGTTTATGTGATGTGAAATCTGAAAATGTTTTTTAAAAACAAAATAAAACTTTATTCCGAGTGTGCTTGCTTTTCTCTTTGAAAGTCATCACATAACAGCATTGTAATACACGGTTCGGCTGCATTAAATATTACATATCTGCCGTAGTTCTCTATTTATAGAGCCCTGCTGAGAAGACTTCTAGACAAACAGGAAGAACTGCCGCCAAAACTGAAAACGTGACGTGGATCATAAATATATAAGCAATTAAATAACATCTTACATTTCTTTTCACACAATACATCTCCTTGCAGTATCAACACTAATTCGGCTGACTTTTATATTTGATCCAATTGGTAGATAGGCTGTATTTACACCATAACGGTGCAGAGCTGATAGAAAGGGACACCTGGTGGTTAAAGCACGTTATTGAATTTTATTATTTTATTACCTCTGCCCGCCCTACCACCTGTCCTCTGGACCCTATCCCTTCAAACCTCCTTCAGACTATCGCTCCTGATATTCTACCGTTTCTCACCCATTTCATCAACACTTCTCTAACTTCTGGTCACTTTCCAAACAGTCTCAAGGAGGAAAGAGTAAACCCTCTCCTAAAGAAACCCACTCTCAACCCGTCAGATGTTATAAACTACAGGCCTGTCTCTCTCCTCCCGTTCCTGTCTAAAACACTTGAACGCGCTGTCTTTAGACAACTCTCCTGCTATCTCCATCAGAACAACCTTCTGGATCCGGTCTGGTTTCAAGGCAGGTCACTCCACAGAAACTGCCCTCCTTGCTGTCACTGAGGAACTGCACACTGCTAAAGCAGCCTCCCTCTCCTCTGTCATCATCCTTTTGGACCTGTCTGCTGCATTCGACACGGTGAATCATCAGATCCTCCTTCGCACTCTCCAAGAACTTGGAGTTTCAGGCTCTGCACTTTCCCTCCTCACCTCATACCTCAAAGACCGCACCTACAGGGTTACTTGGAGAGGGTCCGAGTCCGACCCTTGTCAATTAACTACAGGGGTCCCTCAGGGCTCTGTTCTTGGTCCCCTCCTCTTCTCCTTGTACACAAACTCGCTCGGATCAGTCATTAGCCCGCATGGTTTTTCATACCACTGCTACGCTGACGACACCCAATTAATTCTGTCCTTTCCCCGCTCAGAGACCCAGGTCGTCGCACGCATCTCTGCTTGTCTAGCTGACATCTCTCAGTGGATGTCTGATCATCACATCTGCTCAACCTTGACAAGACTGAACTGCTTTTCCTTCCGGGAAAAGATTGTCCCACTCTTGACCTAACAATCAACATTGGCACCTCTGTTGTTTCCCCGACTCAGACTGCAAGGAATCTGGGTGTGACCCTAGATAACAACCTGTCCTTCACTGCAAACATCGCTGCTACAACCCGCTGCTGCAGATACACGCTTTACAACATCAGGAGGATGCTGACCCAGAAAGCGACGCAGGTTCTGGTCCAGGCTCTCGTCATCTCACGCCTAGACTACTGCAACTCCCTCCTGGCTGGTCTACCTGCATGTGCCATCCGACCTCTGCAGCTCATCCAGAATGCAGCAGCTCGCCTGGTCTTCAACCTTCCTAAATTCTCCCACACCCCACCGCTCCTCCGCTGCCTTCACTGGCTTCCGATAACTGCTAGAATCCACTTCAAGACAATGGTACTTGCGTACCATGCTGCGAATGGATCTGGCCCTTCCTACATCCAGGACATGGTTAAACCGTACACCCCAGCACGTGCACTCCGCTCTGCATCAACCAAAGGGCTCGCTGCACCATCGCTGCGAAGGGGACCCAAGTTCCCATCAGCAAAAACACGTGGGTTTGCTATCCTGGCTCCAAAATGGTGGAATGAGCTCCCCATTGACATCAGGACAGCAGATAGCTTACACACCTTCCGGCGCAGATTGAAAACTCATCTCTTTCAACTCCACTTCGAGCGATAGAACTATTAACAAAGCACTTATATACTAATAAAGGGCTGGCTTATCTAAAGCCAGTTGAGTAGCACTTGAAATGTTTTTGCTCTATGAAGCCTGATGTACTTATATGATTCTGTTTTCTTCAAGTTTGTATTTTGTTGGTCGAACACACTTATTGTAAGTCGCTTTGGATAAAAGCGTCAGCTAAATGTAATGTAATGTAATGAAGTGCTGTCTTCTTCATCCTCACAAAAAGCAATGTTTCAATGTCAGCAGAATAAAGAAAACAATACCATATTCAAACCTCTTTTAATTTCACCTGTCTAACCAATAAAACACACACACACACACACACACACACACACACACACACACACACACACACACACACACACGGTCTTGTAAACCATTCTACCTTTTGTACGGCGTACAATAATGAACGGAGCAACAATACTTCATTGTGATGTGTAATGCACATAGATACAGACAGCAGAAATTGGTCTGTGAATTTAAAAAAGGACATGTTGGACTTGCACCATCATTCCAACACCTTTTGCCTTAAACACTCATTGTTTGACTATTTCAGTCAACATATATATTCATTCAATCATTGAAAGCACAGGCAATATTGAATTAATATGATAGATAAATATGTACCTATAATGGTGGTTGGTTAATAATTTAAATACAAAGCATTTAATGGATTGCGATGAAAGTCAAAGTGTAATTCATGGTTGACTCTCAGTATGATGAATCATACTGACTTTGGTGATCCCCTGACTTTTCATCTAGTTTTAAGTTTGTTTATTAGAGCAAAATGTCTTGCCCACTGTTGTATAAGGCTGCCTTGCTGGTTTTCTATCTCTTTTACAGACTGCAAATTAAATTGTTGAAACTATTTATTGTTAAGTTTCAACCCTATTGTAACCTCAATGATCCTGGAACATTTTCTTCTCTTGAATATACCCACACACAAACATTCTGAATCTGAAGAAATTATGGTTACAGCTACATCTTTCATTGCATATTTTCAAACTTGTATCCACAATTGATCTGCAATTGACCTTTTCCCAGTTTCTCATTGACACCCTGCTGTCGCTTCCACAGACTCTTCTTTGAGAATCATTTTTGTGGAGTGCAAACCCTTAGGGTAATGAGAGCAGTGTAAACCCTAGAAGAAGGGCAACTGTCAGGTGGTAGGGTGATAGGTGACATTGCAGTATAATTGGTGATGCTCGCCCAAGCCTGTCAAAGGGAAGAAATGGCAAGAAGTGTGTTGAGTATTGATGGCATGGCAACGATATAGGACATTTGTGAAATAGGATAACTAGTGATGTATTGCATGGGGAATGTCACTGTAGATGGTTTGTAATGGTTACAGGAGTCCATTTCATTATACCTGACAGCAGCTGTCAGTTGGTTCGTGAGTGCAGATCCAGAGATCCTCCTCTCTGCCAGACGAGCACCTGGCAGTTCGTAGTGTGGAGGACGCAGGCAACAGTCTAATGGGTCAAGAATGAGAAGTGAAGGGCAGCTGTAGCAGGTTGGAGTGCCTCAGTGGTAGGGAGAACAATCTCAATGGAGCAGAGTGGGCTGTGTGATAAGAATGTCCACTGAGATGGTGGTGCGATGTTAGGATTTTTGGAAAGGAATAAAAGACGCAACACAAAGCTGAGGTTTAAGTCAATCAAGTTTATATTTTCAAAACTGTAAGGTAATAAGCATAGTCGATAGGTTGCATCCTTATGTCAGGGTGGAGTTTATCAAAGTTTAGAGAAAAAATAAAGGACAAAAGTCATAGGTTAGTGGAGTAATTTAAGGGTTTACGGGAAGAATAGTGTTGATCCTGCTGGAGGAAGGCACGCTGTTGGACTTTATCTGTAGAGTTTGGAGAGAACAAGTCTGTTGAGTCACAACAACATCTATTTAATAATGAGCGTAGGGCTGGCGTCTCAATCATAGTACACAGAATCCAACAGACTTAATCTGAGACATCCAGACTCCCAGCTTCAGCCTATACTCTCAGACTCGGTAGGAATTCCAATTGAAATTCATAATAAATACCACCAGAAGGCCTCAGACTATACTAAAGAATGCATGCAAAACTTCTTTCAGAGTTCTGTACGATGATGCTATTATTGTTTCCATGTAATTGCGGATGGGAATTCATTGTTTTGGAATGGCATGGGTTTTTAATGGCTTGTCTTAAACCTTAAATATGGCTCATGGAATTTCTCAGTGGAAAGGAATTCAGATGCAAGCAAGGAACACTTGTGCAGTGCTTCTCTGTTCTTCATATTGACAGAATCATTAAATAAGTCTGCATTTCCTTTTGCTTTTTCTCTGTCCACAAATATAATGTTACGATAAGGAGGGCCATTGTTAATTTCAAAATGATTTTGTTATAGAGAAGGGTCAGTTTGGTGCATGATGTTCATATTACTTATTAAAAAAGAAATAGGGATAGGACTGCAGGTGATGCTAGAATGGATGGTCAAAAGGGACACTGCTATGTCTCTGCATAAAATGCAAAATAAAAGTGAAGAAGAGTTTCTGACAAAGTTCTAAGGATCACTTATACTTTGGACCGGCATTAAAATGACAAAGGTAACCAATGTTCCTATTGTGCGTTGATGTGAGTGGATTTAATGGAAATGCCTAGAAACAAACGTATTCACTTGCTTGTAACAAGATCAAGTTTGTGAGGACAAAGTGAGGCAACTGATGACCTATCAACCAATCACAGCAGAGCTTACGGCAGAGCCTCCCCCCTCCCTCCCCTCTGGACCTTACATTCTAGCAATCTTGTTGAGCATATTCCTTGGCATTGATGGGGTCTACCATACAGTAATTCCATGCCAAATAGAGGAAAGAGGGATGTTGATTGAACTGCCGACTTTTATAAATGTGGCACTGCATTTCCAAAAGCATCCTGTAGCATCTCATCCAGATCCATTATCAATGATCTCAGCTTCTTAGAGAAATCACCAAGATGGGAGGTAGGGGACATGAGCAAACCTTTGGTGACTTCACCGTCCTTATCAGGCTAACCAGAACAGACAGGAGAGAGCTGTTTTCTCTTTCTTTCCAAGGTTAGTGTCACAGAAGGTTCTTGGTTAGGTTAAGGGATACAACGCGGCAGAGTTTGGGGGAGGTGCGAGGGCCGGTATTAACCAGCCCTTCCATTTTGTCAGGTAATCCCAAAAGGGCTGAGGCAGGGAAGAGTGTAGAGAGGAATTGGTTATCAGCTGGTTGATGTAGAGGCTGTGATGTTCTGTCTTTGTTGTGCTTATGTGTAATACGTTATCAATGCATTTGATCCCTTTCAGTCCACAGGCTTTGCTAAGACAGACATTTAGTCAAAAGTCAATTTGCTAAGACACGTATTTAGTCAAAAGTCAATTAAAAAACAAATGGTCATCCGGGTGGATAAGGCCAGTTAACTGTTCAATGTGAAATCCGCTCAGATATTTTCTCTTTGTGTCACAGAATAGCACCTAGGATGTAGGCCTAGTATGTTTTAATTGGCTTACCCTATTTCATAGCAGCATCTCTCACAACCATAATTAGTTTTTGTCCATATTTATCAGGACCCATACTAAATTAATGGTTCGGACCTCTTAATTAGCTTTAGCTCATTAGCTTTTCTAAGGTTACGGTGGCCTGTGTTCATGTTCGGCCTTTCAACTGGGTGGTTACATTTGGCTGAGCTAACGCTTAAAATCTGGCGCTTGAGGACAGTTTTGTATTTGTCTTGGTTTTATATTATCTCAGCAGGTAGAAATCCCATCACCACACATGACTGTACTGTTTCAGTGACTCTGGGGAAAGTTATGGTGCCATTTAAGGTTGACTGTTCATCTCAATCATGTCAAGTTGAGCTTTGCTGAGCCTTGCTCAGCAAAGCTCAACTTGACATGATGGCAGGAGAGATTGGGAAAGTGTCGTGTAGTTAAGTTAAGTCTCCTCCTGTGTAAATATTCTAGTTTTGAGTAACTTTTGTAAGCCAGTAGTCCAGCTGTCTGTGCTCTACATTGATGTGAATGAGCACAGGCATGATATGGTCAGTTGAACTTAATAATTGCAACCCAGAGTGTCAGTCACAAGATAACGTCCATTACTCCAAATGATTTAGTTGTGACAGGGAACCACCTTATAAGCACTGTGATAAAAAAAGAAAATGGAAAACTAAAGCAAAGCAGGAAAAATAGGCACTTCTATCTTTTTAAACATAGATAACACATTGACATTTGTATTGATGTATATTGTTTGGCGATCACATTATCATTAAAACCATGTAAAGATGCAGTATTTAAATTCTGATGAAAGATATGCTTTTATGTTGTACATCTACTGAGATGTATTGAACTAATTTACAAACATACAGCTTTTTAAGGAAGATATGTAGGTGAGAAAGCATCACCGTGCCCTTATTCTTACATCAAATGTTTACAACGCTTAGACTTTCCTTGTAACCTGGGCACATCTCCAATGCACAGTTCTCTGGCTTTGCTTTAATTAGGGTGCAAATTATATCTGAGGAGATTCATAAGTACAGCAAGTGGGCAAGACAAATTGCCTAGGATATGTCACATTAACATGTAATAAGACAGAACTAAGTATTCTCTAATTAGGTTGCCCTTTCAGAAAGGGGAGCATGTCTGTGATCCTGTGGAAAAAGACAAATTGTCTGAGGATTTGAAGCTTTTTAGGGCACTGACACATTTGGCATAGAACTTTTTTACAGTTCATTATGTTGAAAAATTATACTAAACGGTATGATGCTTAATGCAAATTATGTTTCTTATGCCTAATTGTATTACAGATTCTACTGGATACTGCATTACTTTTTAATAGGGATCTGCTCATTAGGAATGTTCCGATTAAATCATTTTGTATTCTATAAATCATTCAATAATCTCTATCCAATATTCCTTTTTCCCTTCACTTCACACTTCGAAGTCCATTATATTCTGTTAATATAAATCCAATTAAAATGCCAGACAACCCTCTTTGTACTTTTTGTTGATTACTTATTTTCTTTTAAAACTGCCCTCTAGTATTACTCACTTCATTTTGATTTGTGTTAAAGCAATGTTTGTATATTCCCATAAACCAGTCAGATGAGTAAAACTAGACGCAACGAGAGGACAATACGAAAGCCAGACCAATGAATCACACATGAGCATGATGGAGAAGAGTCACCTTCAGTTTTAATTAGTCCAGCAGCCAATTTTAAAACAGAGATAGAAAAAGATGGACTCGACTAATACTGACATTTGACAAAAGGAGTGAAGAGACAACTCACTTCAAAGTTTGTTGATTCACTTACTTGACTATTATTCTGGGATCCAAAATGTCATACACAGTATTTTAAGATGTTAACTATATTAACCGATCTCCACCTAGACCATACAAACTGTAAACTGGACTCATGTTTATGGAACATTGTAAATGAACATACATTTTTTTAAGTGATTGTCGATTGATTTTCTTGATGATCAATGTTTCGTTAGTGTTGAATGCGACTTAATTCCTTTTTTTCAATATGTAGTATCAGTAGTAGTTTAAAAAGTCTACTCTCTGTAAGGTATGCAACTGAATCAAAGGGAAGGGGGGGGGGTCGCATAAATAATGAGATTAACATAAGAAGGGAACATTTATGGGCTGACACACATCATAAACCAAAATCAACATACAGAAACAAACCCAAAATCCAACTTCAAGAAAAACGCAATAATATTAAACTGACATGTCTCCAGAGGTATTAGTATTAGTTATCTACACACTTTCATTTCAGATCAGACACACATGCCTCCTCTTCAAAAATGTCATGCATGGATCTAGTTTCTGGAGACAAAAAAACAAACTACAAACAAAACCAAACCGCACTTTACAAAATATTACTATACATATAATACCTCCAGATCAAACTCTGAATTTATATACAATAAAAAAGTTATTTTATCTCTTCTCTCCTAGAATCTATAACTGCGGACATGTGGTACAGAGCAACTCTTAAAAAAACAAAACAAAGCGCAAAAAAGTACAACAAATACAACAGTAAAACAAGATGAGTAAATAAAGAAAACAAAATACATGGCGCATAGAGAACGGAAATTGAACCTCAATTAAAGACAAGCAACGTAAATTTAAGTTAAGCAACAATATCAAATTCACATTTTCCGCCTCATAACTATGCTGTGGGGTTGTGGCAAATCATGTCCCGTCATGGTCCGTTGCATGACCCTTTCTGACAACTGTCATGGAAACAACAAAGGCTGAATGCACTATCCTGTTGTCATGATAAGCAGTCCAACAGCAGGCCCAGTCAGTTTTTTGCGACCATTTTTCTTTTCCCACCGCCAACCCTCATCCCCAACTGATTCTGAAGGCATTCAGGTGAGTTTCTCATTAGTTCATTGAAAACACCCAGCACCCCCTATACAATGTTCTTAATTGCATTCTCATTAAGCTTGTCCATGTAGTCCCTAAGTTCCTTTGAGTCCCCAAGCTCAATGTCCGGACATACCCATTTTATCTCACTGGTCTGCATTAGTGCTAATGGGCTGAGCACAGGACAACCATTACTGGACCTGACATTGGAAAAGGTTGTGAACTTCACCCTCTTTCTCTTGGTGGTGGGTGAGTTAAGGGATTCATTCCTGTGATCCCTCCCACTCAAACTACAGCCTCCCACACTGGTATTTCCACGCTGGATACCTCCATTCAATAGTTGACTCCCCTCCTCTAGGGTAGCGCCCAGCTCGTCCTGCTGCTGCTGCTGCTGCAGACAGAGCCCCTCGTCCTGGCCCAGCCAAACCCAGTCGTGAGCATGGGGCATTGTCTCCGTGGTCTCCAGGGTCAGCTGCTTGCTACGGTACTTGTATGCATAAGATATGCAGTTAATGAGAAAAACCAGGATAGCAAGGCAGAAGACTCCAAGCAGAGCATACATCCCGATCTCCAGGTCTGTCAGTCCTCGTCGGGTAGGTAACAAGTCGTCCACGGTGCTGCGGCTACGAGGCAGCTCTGCCTGGTCTGGGAATTCTGAGAATTCGTTTGGGACCCTGGCCCCGCTGTCTGCTGATAGACGGCCTCCATTAGGTCTCACTGGGACATGGCCCTTGATTGTTGTGGCGCCGCGGTTGACCAACCCAGTTTCCATGTCTGAGATAGATCCGCCGTAATATGGAGGATCTGGACGTGTACGCCGGTCTCCTGGTTGTCTGTATTGCCCCTCCGGTTGACCAAACCTTGTCTGTATGTTTGCCATTCCACTGGCTAAGATAGTACGTCGTTTTCCCTTCTGGCACAACTCTGACGGGCTCATTTCAACGCGCACAAGCAAACCCTGTCCTTCCCCCTTGGCAACAATGATGGGCCACTTCCACGCCGCACTGCGTCGCACCGCCACCACCCGTTCATCCAAAGAGGTGGCAGTCAGAATAAAATGGGAAGGGTTATAGTTGTCCAGAGCAGTCATGGATCCATCACTGAACTGAAGCCAAGCACTAATGAGGGACTCCTAAGGAAATACACACACAAACAGAATTTGTATTCACTAAAACAGAGAAAATAACCCTGTAAATATAATAACAGTAATCGGCTCATTCTAACTAATGCATAATAATGACTAGAGAGAACTGAGAGGCAAAATAAAGCATTCATTACAGTAGAAAGGCTGTATGGAAATGGAGCCTTTATCCTGAAAGCTAAATATGCTTTTCTCTAAAAGGGAAGAGACGGTAGACCTTTGCCATTTGAAATTCTAATTACAGGAATAACAGAACTGTTCCGTGGTTGGATTTGGAAATCAAAGAGATGGCTTTACTATATCAAGAAGGAAATAATTAGAAAGGAAAAATTGCATATGCTCCACAAAATCAGTTTCAGCCATGGGTTTATAAACTCAATACAATGCAAAGTGCAGTGCTAATACGGTTAAGAATAGACTTTCACTTATATGGATGCGTTTGATTCGTACCTGTTTGAGCGAGTCGATGACTTCCTGTGTGGTTGCAGTGGCGACAATGGCCCTGTTGCTCCCTGGGCTGAGCTGCAGGGACAAAGAGAGTCCAGAAACCAACTGCACCCCCAGTTCCGTCACACTCACTTTATCATCCAGCACCCTGATACTCCTCTCAGCCAGGACCGATGATGTCAGAGGGGACAGCACCTGCAACAAACAAATCAACTTGCTACTCACGGTGGAACATTAAGAACCAGGATGACATTGTTACTATGAATGAAGAGGAAGAGCCAATTCTCTAGCAGCTAATGTTGTTGACAATGATGTCTCTACAGATGATGGAATGTCCTGTCCAGGAGCCTTCCAAGCCAAAGACTGCACTTTTATATTGTGTTTTATCAAAAGTTGCCTTTGCAGTTGCTTCTTCAAATGCAGTCAAACTCACTGAGTTTCAGTGGTTCGCAATATGGAAACAGACTTAAACTTTAACTTATACTCAACAAGTCAAACACTATTTGACATTAAAGTCAAACATTATTTATCTTAACCGTTTAAAAACCGTTACAAATGGCTGTTGCAAAATACGTTTTATAATTTGACAAGGCTATGTATTTCAATATTTTCAGATACTAGATTATTCCCTTTAGCCAAGACTAATACTTTTTGATTCCTTTACTATACCTCCCTATTATTGTTTGTTTTCTGGATCAATCAAAAATGTAAATACAATTAAAGTTTCATTTCCTCTGTATTCTACACTCACTAAATTAAGTTACAAATCCACATGCACATCACCTCTGCATTGTGACTTACCAAACGCACCGAACATAAAACACTCCTAAACTCACATGCAAACATATTATCTCCACCGCACAGATCTCCATCTCCCTGAGTTGCCAGAGGCGTAAGCATGTAAATAGTTGTGATATTGTTATGTGATGAGAATCCCTCCCATCCGCTCCAATTAGGGCTCCAGTCTCTCCTGCATCCGCCCCCTGCATTTACCAGCCGTAATGAACTGTCAGCACTGATAACTGCCTCGTTTTACAGACCCCTTTTCCCTGTTTTCATCCCTTTGGTTTACCTCTTGGTTTCCCCCTTTTGCCTCCCACACAGTGAACTGATCATCTTGAATGTTAAACAACGCTTAAATCAGTGTTGTCTCATAAAATGGGAAATTTGGTTTAACCTCATCTCTGGGATGAATGTAAAGGTTAAAAAGATAGACTGGTGGTGATTATCACTCTTAAAAATAAGCATGATTGTCTGGAAGTTTTTTGTACTGATCAAAGTAGAGCATAATAAGCTGTGACACGGAGCGTTCATCAGAAACTAATGGGCCATAGTTAGTTAGAAATCATGGGCATAATCACTGCTGCTCTTCTGCTAAAGGTTATACTTAAACCAGCAGCATATTTGCTCCACCTTTGGCTGTGTAGATTCACATCATTATCGGTTAGTGACATCCGGCTGCATTATATTTAAATCTAATCTAGCCGAATACAACGAACATATGCTATATTCTTTGCTCAGCCACCACTAAGGCTTAAGAACCTTAGAAATATATGCAGGTAAATGGGTGTAAACTTCAATAAGGTATTTGAAACTTATTTTTTGGTGCTTTTTTTGTTGTATTTTCTTGGTCAATTCGAACTTATGATATTTTAAGAACTACAACGGACAACATTCACCTAAAACTGTAAACAGTATTATTTACCTATTTATTTATAGAAAAACCATTTATGAATCAGTATGTTTTTACATAATGTGAAGGTGTTTGTATTATACGTATATATAGTAACTGTAAATTGCCTGCCAACACCTACTGACTGCGTATGGAGCGAGAGTTAGAAACCCAATGCTGTTGGCAGAACAGATCACTGCAAATACTCCAAACAGCATTGGCAATGATTTCAACAATATGAATTTGAAGATATTGTACACGTGGTACACATGGTACACATTTTACCCCATGGTTTACAGATGGTCTGAAGAAATTGCTAAATTTGTTGTTCACTTCCTTTATGCTGTAATAGTCAGCAAAGTTGCAAAATCTGGCAAAAGAAACTGGTGCAACCAACAATGTGTTTGACATTTGTTTCATGTCCTGTCTGTTTTTTATGTATTTATGCTATTTTTTTATACAGTTGTTGATGTTCAACTCTGATGTTTTTAAATGTGCTATAGAAATGACATGGATTGGATTGGAATGTAACATATAACCCAGCACTTCCTAGACCTATTTCTCTTCGTCTCTTCTGTAGAGTTAAATGGCAAAATGTGTTTTGCATGCAGAAAGTCTATCCATAACATGTCAGAAAGACGGTGCTTGAATGAATTCTTTCATTTCTCCTCGGACACCATTGAACTTGCAGCACAGTATATTAATGATCACATTACCAATTATATGGCCACTATGGAATCTTTTAATACCTCAGTGGCCTTTTGAAATCCTTTGCTGTCATTTAATTGTCAAGTCCAAGTCCTTCATTGTAATTCTGAACAGTTTGATCAAAAATAAAACTCCTAATGCGTTCTGTATTCAAAGCCCTTGGAAATTGGCGAATGGAGTGTATTAGCACTATGTTTAATGGATAATTGAGCAATGGCTCCTTCATATATTTTTTGAGAAACAAGCTCTCAATATCACATAATCCTTCAATGTCCACATTAGCTTATGGATTGTCTGTAAACCAGTACATTAACAAACAATAGGCATGCTCTATATTGTTGAAATCAGTCCACACATGCAAAAACATTAGCCCCAAAAGTAAAAACAATAGTTTGGTATACAAAATGGATCTCATTTACTCAATTGTTTGATTTCTAAAATGTCGCAGCTTGGACTTAAAGCACTTTTGAGATATTTTCCTAATTGGCTTCCGAATACAAATAATAGTAAATCAAAAACATGTTCTCCATAGTTCTCCAAAAACATTGTGTAACTGTTACTGCATTGTTCATTATTTGCTGATTATATGAGTTATCCTGGGAAATCCTCAGCCCATAAGTTGCTGAAAGGCCAATGTGTACCTGTTTTGGAACCGCAGTATCTTTCAAAAAGACTGATTACGATGCCTAGAAGGAGCCAATAAAGGATGGTATGAAGCTGTCCTTCACATTGACTGTGAAAAAGATTCTAGTAAAACAAAAAGAGGTCACGGCAATATGGTGATAAATGGTTTGTGGTGTTCTTAGGAAAATTAGGATGGCCACCGGAATACGGAAACTTGGTGGTTCATTGAGATCATGCTTTGCTTTCTCAAGAGTTTACATGTTTTTACTGGATTAAGCTCAGAAGCGTTGTCTTAAATCCAGTGAATGTTTTCCTTCAGAATGATTTAACCTTTTCCACAGACTACCTGACCAGCATACCAAAGACTACGCTGGAAACATAACTAATGCTTTGAGAAAAACATGTTGATATACAGTAATAGAAGAAACATTATATCCTATTCCTTCTGTGGTATAATTAACCTTTTAGTTCACAGACAGAGTTTGCATTTTAATGGAGAAATACTGTCACTTTTTTTTTATAGATAAAGGAAATCATCATTACCTGAGGGAGAGCTAGAACAAGCTGCTCTGTAAATAAAGCTGTGTATTATCTGCAATGGCTTTAAATCCAATGTAATTGTACAGATTTCTCTTTGGTTACTGCAGTGATAATGCTTGGATTTCTGCATCAACAATCTGAGAGCACTTGTTCTGCAAGGTTGACCTTTAATGGGACTGAATTAAACATATGTCATAGTCTTTTTAATGTAGTTGTCAATGCTTTGTTTGTCTTTGGCTTATTGCTATGAAAAACCAAGTAGCTTCTGCCACCATAGCCAGCATATAAGCGAGTATATAGCCAAAAGTATAAAGGAAAACAAGCAATTGTCATTAGTGACATAACATCTACACAGATCAGTGCAAATATACCACATTATAACTTTGAAGTAATTTAAAGGCACACATTTTGAGTTCCTCCTTCTTTCCATTTCATCAGTATCAGTCTTAACACTCAATCCTAAATATCTTTGCATTTAGTTTTCCTTCTATTTAAACCATGTCCCTCACTCATGTAATCACTCCTGCAGCGCACTAAGCTCTACAATTGATAAATAAAAAAAACGAGATTATGATTCCACTCCACCGCTTTCACACAGTGTTGTTCTCTGTTGTGCTATCTTGTAAATGCCAGATTGGTGTTGATTTACGGTGCGAGCGGGCACGCGTGTTTTCCTGAGCTAACACTTGGTTGTAGTATTACAGAAATAGGAGAGAATGGTCATTAGACTGGCCTTGATGCTATGTTTCTCTGTCAGCTCAAGATAGGCTTAAGTATTTGTGCTATGCTGCGATCGATGTTGTTTTTGTACTTTCTTACCTTTCCATGGCCAAACATGTCTTCTTTCCCCTCTATATTACTTCCAATGGCTTATGTTGCTTTTATTTTCTTTCTGTACTATCTAGTTTTTTTGTTTTATGCCTCCAGCAGAAACAGAGCAACATTTGCACTCATCAGAGTTTTGTTTATGGCTAAAATTCCTTTCACCTTGATGCTCCATGATCACAAGTCAGTTCATTAGCTTTTAAGAGTCACATTTGCGAACTCAACCACCACAACATTTTAGAAAGTCTTAAAGCCTCTATGAGCTACCATCTATAAGTTACACATTTGTTCAATTGCTCAAGGACATTTTGATTTGTGGAGCTTCTCCTTTCCACATGGATTGTTTAATATCCTGTTTTGAACAGAAAATAATTTTCTCAATGCATTTGCCTACTTCCTCTGCAATGCCTCCCATATATCCTTTTTCTACACCAACTCAATGACTGTTTCTTAGTGGAAAAAACATACCAGGCGCATAAGAGCTTTGAGGCCGCGTAAAGATTGAGGACGTTGGATTCAGAAAAATGCCACAAATGCCATGTTATTCTGAGTTGATTTAGGAATAGACCAAGTTTATTTGTATTAATTGCACGTTTAGTTTTGCTGCTCGCAAAAGCTATTGTGCAAGGTTCTTTGTCGACTGAAATGTATGTTGACACAACAGATGTGTCAGTCAATACTGATTGCTAAGGGCTCCCCTATCCAAAAAAAACAACCTCAAACACGACCGTCAGTCTAAAAACTGAGGAAAAGTGAAACAAAATGGCAGTGTGCTTATCAGGCAAACAAAACACACACACTCAACACACACCTGTAGTTTGGTGATCCCAGGGCTCAGTCCTATAAGGACTTGGCCATCCAGCAGTTGTGCGACCTTCGGGACCTCCACCCTCAGAGAGTCCTTGACCAGTTGTGTGACCTCCACCTGCCAGTCGCTGCCCAGCAGGAAGTTCTGCTGGCCCTGCCCCTCCTCCTCCGTAACCCCTTTAACTTCCCCCGTATCTGCTATAAAGTGTGTGAGGACGCGCAGGGTGGTGCTCTGATACTGCGCCACACAGCCGCTGTCTGTCCTCCCGCCAGCTGCATCATCGTCTTCCTCTCTGTCGTCAGTGACTCTCTCATACCTGCATCAATGGGAAAGAGTACATAATCAATGAGAATAAAGGATTGATGGATAACTTCTGAAAGAGGCAGAAAGCATACTTGTTCCAGAAGAAAAAAGTAAGGAACACACTTATCTGTATATGAAAACAAAACTGAAGGTCATCACCAGCATAATTCAACTTTTTTTAAATCTCAATTCACTTTAGTCCCAGTTTTCATTATCACCATTAATGGCCATGAAGTGCGAACCCTCTGATGTATTTACTGCGGCCGATGCATCCACTGTGCTGCAGGTTTATTCGACCTCCCGAAAGTCATATGCTCCCAGTGTTTTCAAAAATCCATTAAAAACAGCTTGCAGAGACAAACTGCTGCCTTTCTTGTTTTCTCATTTTCTTTCAAAGGGCAACTGATATTTTGCTGTATGTCTGCCATTTATTTAGCCCACGGCAAACGTTTTGCAGATCTCTGAAAGATATGTTTTGTAACAGATAAATGCAAACCCAGTCTGGGAATTTTGTGACACTTTTGTTTTCCTCTTATTTAAGTCACATTTTAAAAAGCCTTTTATCACTTTTACAGAGCCACATTAGAGTTGGGAAGGTCGCAAAGGAAGGACACGGTTGGAAATTGGAGAAATCCTGCAAAGAATAACGAAAGAGGGCTAAGTGGTTCCATCTGCGATCTAATCAGACATCCAAACATTGATAGAAATAGACAGCTTGGTACAATTTAAAGTAGACCTATCATGCTATATTTGAAACATATATTGTAGGGCCGTACCTATACAAAACATGTCTGTGAAGTATTTTTTTCAAAATACCAAACAGATCACTCATTGTAGCCATGCCTCATACTGCTCAAACCCCTCTTTTGAAGCCCTGTTAGAGAAAGGCGGATCTTGGGTCCTTAGCTTGAAAAAAAGAAAGAAGAGGAGGCGGAGCTAATGCCTGATCAGAATTCTACCGGAGATAAAGTTAAATGCGGTTGTGATAAAATGCCATCCTGTTTAAACCACGTCAAGGATTATTTCTGAAATAGTATGGAGCTCAAATGCTTTTTCTCTTGCAGGTTTATCACAAGGCGAGTTCTTTTTTCTTTTTTTAATTCCTGCTTTTTATTTTGAAAAAAATACTTCACAAACATGTTTTGTATAGGTATGGCCCTACAATATATGTTACAGGTTAGCTCTGAGTGTTAGCGAGGCTTGCTAATGTAAACAAAGACGTCAGGCATTGTTTCTGATAGCAACTTTCTGTGGGTCCGCCGCCGGTATTACGTCACAGCGGATGGAATCTGTAACCGCTCGTTGTACACCCATTTTTAAAAGATTTGGGTACGGAGGAAAAGAGAGAGGGTTTTATTTTCTGACACTGCGTGAGTTCCCCGACGCACCGCGGACACATATTTATGTATAAAAGACATCACAAAGTGCATTTTGCATGATAGGTCCCCTTTAAAGTAAAAACAGTTTCAATGCCATTACTAGGCAAAATGTACATAGCACATACATGTTTCAAACCAGTTTAACTGCACTTATAACATTACAAAACTCAATGGGATAGATAAGAACAGTTGATATCCTACTTTGCTATATTAAGGATCAAATTGATTCTGTTCGTCTAGTATTTTCTAAGTGGGTTGTCCTAAATCAAAAGTATAATGTACCTCCCATAGGTTGTAGGTTCCAAATATTTTCAAAAATTCATAAAAAACACTTGTAGACAGAAATTGCTTCCTCAACTTCTTCGATACATCATATCCAGCAACAACAGAGTGTATTTCTTGGTCTCAATGCTAAACCATCTGAGCTGCAGTGACGGGTGAAATGTGGCCTTGGGACACAGATCTGCTCTAAAGAGTAAACCTTGTTGACGATGAAAAAAAACATTGCTGTAACTGTTAGCCGTAAACATCGCTCTTATCCATCCACAAGCTTCATCTTCCATCGATCTTTATTACCACAACGGTCTATTTTGCTCTCCTGTGCATTGCCATGGTCATATCTCTTTCATGGCTGACTCTCACTCTATATTTTCGACATTATTTTATAACTTGACTTTCATGTAATCTATTTTTCAACTCCCTCAGTCTGCATTTCTCACCTGTATCCTCTGTCCCTCTTCCA
Source organism: Pseudochaenichthys georgianus (assembly GCF_902827115.2). Taxonomy (NCBI): domain Eukaryota; kingdom Metazoa; phylum Chordata; class Actinopteri; order Perciformes; family Channichthyidae; genus Pseudochaenichthys; species Pseudochaenichthys georgianus. The sequence continues at coordinate 11,437,908 of NC_047514.1, read as the reverse complement.
GCTCAGCCTGTATCTACCTCTCTTACAGTCATGTGGCCGGGGGGGGAGTGACAGTTTACATTAGGTTTAATGAGGCATGGCCGGTCAGGCAGAAAACGGGCTGACAGGTTAACATGCTGTGGCCCAATGGCTTGGCTTAGTTCCTAACCTGCCTTTCATCCCCTCCCCTTCCCTTCCTCCCCGTCAGCTGAGGGACGGCGGGCTAAACCAAGGTGACATTTGTGGCTGGCAACAGAAACATGAGGTCAGGTCATGTTTGTCGCGGTGAGTGACAGGTCAGCCAAGGTGTTGCTGTGCAAAAAGGTGATGAATGTGAATGGGCCTCCACGCACACAATGATAAACAATGCCAAGAAACATTTTATTTTTCTTCATTGTGCCTTTGGTGTCTCCACCTCGTTCATATCGTGCATTTTTTATGAAGTGATGCACTTGACAAGCCTGACTGATGGGATCAGGCATGGACAGCAGGGGGTATTTGTATTACAGTGCCACCCTGTGGAGTCTAGGAAATTGGAAAATATCACTGCAGTGACTTTGAGCTAGCTTAGTAAAAAGATGTTTCCAGTAAAGAGGTTCTGTGCATATAAAGAGTAATTTAAGCAGTTATTTCTATAACATCAACTGTGAGTGTTAATTTGCCAGGCCTATTACAAATCAGATTTCTTCACACATGCAGCCTTATCCATCAATCCCAGGATTGTTTCCATTTATTGCATAAATAGTACAAATTGGGACTTCACATTCTCACTTATTGTTCATTTTAATGCTATCAATAAGGGGACCTACAGTATATGCCAAAGACGACATCACGTAATTACTGTTTTCATTTCACAGTAGGAATTGTGCATGAATGTAATATCCTGGCTCTAATAAACTGGGTATGGAACAATTTAATTCATTTTTTAAATCACAAAAACTGTGCTTTGTGACTTCACCGTAGTTACTGTCTAAGATCACAGTGAATACTAATTTGTAAAAAATTCTATTAATAAATATAAATGAGTCAGTGTCCCTCAGTGATCATGTATTTGTATTATGAGGGTTATTTCTTAATTTAATAAAATGTATTCATAGTTCAAGAAAATATTTGTATTAAAACTCCCTGCACACTTTGTCCCTTTTCAGCTTTAGGAATTTTGTCCATGATCTGTAACACTCCAAATTATAACTCATTTCTTATTCGGTTCTTTTTGGCGGATAATATTCGACACTCGTTACACCACCTTTGCAGCTGAACCTGCATCTTACAGTATGTCTCATATGTCTTCAAGCACCTTTCAAATCCAATTTAATGCAGCCTTCATTCATTTAACCAAGTGTCGAATGGGATTCTCATTCAGGCAGGGTTTGTTAAGAAAAATCTCCTAGGTTAATGACCTAAATAAAGCAATTCAGGATATGACCTTGGACTATTTTAATATGGCCAAGTTGTGCGTTTAAATATGAGTTACTGGGAGAAAGCTTTTCTATTAAGGAAGGACCTTGTTCAATAGTTCAGTATTGGTTTAAGTAGCAAACCATTTAGCTGTGAATGTAGTGCTGCAGTTACATTGAATAGGTGTAACATGTAGCCGAATACAGTGATGGAATATAACTAAATATATTTTACTGAATGCTGTACTTGCATAACATTTGAAGTTACATGTACTTTACTTGAGTGATTTTATTTAATGCTGTTTTTTATTCTTAATATTGAAAGCCAGTATTGAACCGTTTTATTCATAACTATTATTTGACAACTTTAGACTCAGATTATTAGCTAATACAAAATAAAAATCAACTAACAAGCCAACATTTATATAAAAGTTAACATATCCAGCAGCAATCATTACATTTTTAAAATTAACTCCACCTTTACCGGGTGTAATGGAGACAAATACTTATCATAAACCATGAATTGCATTTATATTATTATGAAATGGGCCATAACCATTTTGTACTTTGAGTTCTAAGTACTGGAGTAATGGCATCAGAAATACTTCAGTAAGATTTTAAAGGCAGGACTTTAACTTATAACAGAGTATTTTTACACTGTGGTATTGCTACCTATTCCACCACTGACAGTTTATGTGCCACTGGCCTTACCTCCGGTTGCCTGTACTAGCGGGGACCCTCCAGCCTTTGATCTGGCTGAGCTCGGGGTCGGCCACATCGATGAGGAGGGGCAGGCGGGGCATCCACACGCTCATTTCCAGCTGGGCGCTGAGGAAACTGTACGTAAAGTTGAGCATCACCCTGGTCCTTCCTCTTGTCTCCTTCCCGTTGACATACACATAGTCACATCGCTCTGACACCTAGAGAGAAAAGGGGAAGATTAGACCAGCAGAAGCATAATAGCCAAACCTAAAAAGATACAGAAACAAGCTAATTATTTAATAACAGCTTCTTAAAATGTATTCTTTATAACAAATGTGTGTTTCTATATGTGTAGTGGACAAAATACGTCATTTGGAATGCTTTAAGGAAGATCAAGATGTTTTTTGGTCTTTTTAAATGCTGGATGGTGGAAGAAATTGCCACTGCTTTAATGAGTCCTCGAAGTCTCGAACGTCTGCTGGCTTTCCTGTGTGTGTGTGTGTGTGTGTGTGTGTGTGTGTGTGTGTGTGTGTGTGTGTGTGTGTGTGTGTGTGTGTGTGTGTGTGTGTGTGTGTGTGTGTGTGTGTGTGTGTGTGTGGTTGAATGTAAGCAGATGCATCTTTATTGCATGTGCACACAGGACAATGTGTGCAACTAATGTGCCTTTGGTCCAACTTAAGAGATGGAGCTGAAAAAAGAGGAAAACCTTCAGAGAGCAAAACTCTAGCTCGAACCAAATTACGATTGGCCGCATCGGTTACCGTGGTTTCTCAGATGCATCTCCAACAAACAGGGATAAATAGCAGCAGGGACATAAGCAATGTGTTTTATCTTCAGAGCGCCAGAAGAAAACATTTTTTCTCAATCTCTGTCATCTGTCGTCAATGTTTGTGTTTGTAACATCAGTTGCAATTCAATTTATTTCTATCTCAAATACCATCTTAAGCTTGATTGGCACAACTGGTAATTTCAGCACATGTCTTCACAGAATTGCCCCTTTGTAACAAATCACCAGAAGACTGTCATCTGTGTCCACTTCTTTGCATATAAATTGGCAGCTTTACTCTCAAATGATGTCAGACCAGCCTCCTATCTCTGAGGAACAAAACTGACAGCTTGGTGTCTTGTCAGTTCTCTCCTCCTCCATTTTCTGTTCCTCTTTCTCTCCCACTCTCATCATACAAAAACATCACTGTAACTCCTACATGTTCAGTCTTTCTGTGTTGAGAAAACAATGTGCTTCAGAATTATACAAAGTGGTGAGGGGAAGGTTTAAGATTTGAAAGGAAGTTTTGTTTCAATGATTGGTTTCAGAAATCAAATTTAGGTTCACAATCAAGTCATCTGTGGCATGATGAGAAAACAATATACAACCCACATCTGTCATGTGTTTTACTGGCTATTGAACATTAGCATTGTTGAGCAGAGCGCTAGTGATAGGATCAACAGTGCAAGTCCAATGATGACTTTGTACGATTTCATGGTCACTATTAACAATATCAAACAATTATTAGTTTGAGTAACTGGAAAAACAAGTGGTTTAATGATTAATCAATAATCGTACAATTAATTGTCAACACTTTACTTTTGAGATGTACTTATTGCCAAAGACAAAAAGGCTAACATTGACTGTTCATGGCTTTTTAAAATGTGAGGTTTTTCGGCCTAACACTATTTGATACCGTTTTAATTTAAATATAATGACACATAAATGACTAATCCTATCAACAAAGTTACAGCCTTCAATGCATCTTGGCTTTTAAACTGATTCAGGCAGCAGAGATAAATAATACCGTAAAAATACTTATCTGATATTGACTGTGCTCAACAATTCCTGAAGGTTTTATTCTTTTGGAAGGAAATAAAAACTGTGGCTTCTCTTGTTGTCTTTTATAGTATTTCATTGGACAGAAGAGCACTGCAGTTGTCTTGAAATGAGTTGTACACTACAATATGCTAGGTACATGTATTATATTTCATAAATGTAATATAACAAAAAATCGAGTTTACTTACTTATTTGAAGAATTACAGCTCTCGTTGGCTGTGAACAGTTGATGCGAGTTGATGATAACGGATCAGATACTGTTAGTGAACGTGTCTATTTGGTAGGTGTGTGCACATTGAAGTAACAGAAACACACACATAGACGACATGCACCAATGTGCAGGCTTTCAAAGGGCAACCATCCAAAGAATGAGCTGAAAAACTCTACTTCACTCCTCATTGAGTCTCTTAAGCCTCACCTCTATTTTTGTTCCTTTTGCCATGTTCATTTTCTCTCTCCCCCTTCTCTCTCTTTCCCTCTCCCTCCCTGTCTCCCACCCCAATGCGGAACACATGTTCTGTGAGCTCACTTCTACCTTTCAATCTGCAGTTTTGTACCACTTTCGTATCTAAGTTCTAGATCCATCTTCCCCTTATGAAAGTCATCAGAAATGATAACCATAAAGATTTAATTGTGATCTCTCGAAGGTGACATCCCCCGCTCTGCATGAGCAATGTATCACTGTGAATGTGTCATGAGGCCCTGCAAAAATCAATGTCACTTCTCAATGGAAACAATTCATTGTTTCGCTAATAATGCGGTTTTCAAATTGATGCAGAGTGGCAAACACAGATAAGACACAGCAGGATCCAATTCAGTGTGAGGCATAGGCGGATGAGTTTGTGACTGAAATGATATCTGACAAAAAATGTCTGTACTGGGACAATTCTGTTGTGGCTGTTTTGTAAAGTATGTCAAGATTTTTTTCATTCCCCTAAGATATATTTGTCGTAACAGGGCGCTGAGCAGAAGTGCATTCTTTCTTCTTCTTGGACCATCAAGTATGTTCAGTTTCCATCATTGTCAACTATAAAGATCTCTTAAATATATAAAGTTAATTGTAGTAGGAGGTTCAAATGTTTATTAATACACCTTGTGCTCGACATCATGAGAACAATCTAGTACAACTCGAACTGAAACTGAATATCTAAACACATGCTTGTTTTGATTTTGTCTTACAATCTTCCCTTTCTAAATCAATAAATATAGACAACATTGTCTTATCTTTAGCTTACGATTTAGGTGTTTAGATGTTTGTTTCACACAAACACTTCCTCACTGCTTATTACCTTTCCCTTTTCTGCGGGAGTAAATTCTATAGTCTACACTACAGTAATGATAATATGTGTTTTGCCACTTGTTGAGCATAGAAATGCCTTGAAAGCCAGTCAAAAGCAGCAATGTCCCACAGTGTCATGGACATGCCTGGCCTCACCTGTTAACCTAAGCACTGCATATTGCATTATGATAACAGGCAGAGTAGGCAATTGGCATGTAGAAATGGAAACATTGATATCATGTCTACAGGGGAGATAAACCCACAACACAAAAGGCTTGGTGTCAGGTTGGCTGTGACCTAGGGATTGTTCAACATTTGATGAACTATTTTCAAAACTGCTTTAAGAAGTTGAGAAAAAAATCCTTTACTGGCTATGATAAATGAGCTACGTCGGGCAAGATTGTGCTCATGCCATTGCATTATAACAGGTTGTTAAGCAATCAATTAAGGCTAATGATAACATTATCTCTTTAAAGGTGAGGACTGGCCATAATGGCAGCTGATTATTTTTTCGTTTCAACATTTGGTCTATAATATCATGTCAGATACTAATGAAATAAGGACAGTCACGTTTTCCCAGTCTGAGGCAGCTTCTTGAAATGTCTCGTGTTGTCAACCCAAATCACTGAAAACTAAGAAAAACAACAAATTACACATTTGAACAATTGGACAAGCAGTAAAATCTGATTTTTTGGCATTTTGGCTTTCAAATGACTTGATTGATTAGGCAATTATCAAATAGTTTTAGGTCAGTATTGTGCTGATTGAATATTAATGTATTTAGCTCTACAGTCAAAGATACAATTTGTATCTGTTGGGTCAAATGAATCTAAAATAACCACCATCTTGGTATGTTCCACAGTTTTAAGTTTACATAAGTGTTTTTTATGGGGTAAGGTCACCAAGGACTCGCTCCATTAGTTTCAGTGAAACAGTGAGGGAGGATGGAGATGCTTACTGATGAAAAAATATGTTTTTATCATGGCTTCCGTTTGAAAATAGGGTGGAGGAAGGAGGGGTGAGCATATTATTCCAAAACTACTGTAGCCGGGTGGGCAGGGGAGTGTGCTACTGAGGTCAGCGTCACAATGTGTGGTACTTCTAAAGTGGATAATTAAACCTTTTGAGAGATCTTCCGCTTCTTTTCTCTCTGATATGCATGTACGGTACACAGAAACACAACAAATCCGCTCCAATATAACACAAGCACATTGCAACATTATTCCTTTTCTACTCAATATTAAGAACAAACACTTTTTTCACATTTCTCTCACTTATTTCCTGTGTCTTCCTTTACATAATACTATAGGGACATGTTGAGGATCAGATATTATATCTGGAGTTGTTATAGTAAAAAGCTCCACCTTTTACTTTACATATTCGATTGTACTCGTGGCTTTGCGATTTGTTTTTGATTGACAACAAATCCAGTGTATAATTTTCCCAAAGCATTCAGTAAGGATTGAGATTAATTACCTGCTTTCAGGAAGCCATACATTTACAGAGATTTAAAACTTGCACGATAGAAAATCAATCAACCATTTTATCACTTTTTTATGGTTTCTCAAAGTCATATTTTTGGCAAGTGGTGATCAAATTGCAAACAGGAGCTGTTAAGAAAATAAGTTCTTGTTCATGCATACATTAAGCTTTGAAATAACAACCTTTTTAATGCAGGAAATTACCTAATTTGACGGCCTTTCATTTTTTTCAATAAATTCATTCATTTTTTCTGGAGGCAAGTGAAATAAGCAAGGCAGATTGGAGTTTCAATTTTGTATAATATAAATCCAAGCTTTTGTCTTCTTATTTTGGTTCAGACGTCAGCTTATATAATAAAAAGACAAAACATCTTTCTGTTTTCTCTCTTTCTCGAAACACTTTTTGTGACAATGCATCACAATAGTATTCAGAAAACATGCTGACTTTATAATTGTGTGTTCATGTTTCCAATATAAAGTATACATTTTTGATGAATCTGGATCTATAAAAGAAGGTCTGCATAAGTGAGCCCAAGATGCAGATGCAGATACACTTAAAAGCACAACTCCAGAGAAAAAGCTGAAATGCTTTCTTTCAGCAGGCTGTTCAATAAGAAAGGCACGTTGTTTCTTTTATTTGTTTTTCAGACATTCCCAGGTATCGATTTCACACCTGAGGAGAACCTCTCAATTTCTGGCATACCGACAAAAAAAGAAGGGAAAGTCAGGCCTTATTTTGCTGTAGAAAATGTAGCACCTGCTTCCGCGACTAATGGGCACAACTCACTTCCACAACCCGGCTATCTTTTATTCATCTTGCTCACCCACCCACGTACCACAAAAAAAAACGTAGCATGAAGCAGGAGACGAATTGGAAAAAGGTAAAACAAAAAGCAGCTGCTCAAAACACGTTCCCCACTAACCTTAATAACCTGCTCATCTGTTGACTTGCACTCCACTGACTCGGTTACATCAGAGACCGCTCCGTCTGTTCCTACGGTAACTACCTTCACCGGCACGGCCACCGTTCGCCCATTGAGGACAGCTGTGTTGAGGATCTCAGTGTCCTGCAGGGGGAAACAGAAATACATCAATCAGTTTTAGCGCTAACAACATAGTGATCCTGGGGACTAGCAAATAACACAAGACGTATTCTGAATTTTGGGATTTGATATCAGTATTCAAGACTTTCTATTTATCTATTTACATTTCACATAACGACACAACATACACTATCATTTATGGGAATCCATAAAATGAGGTTGTGTAAGAATTTTGAACAAGAGAAATTGTTATTTGTGTGATGCCCTGGTTTAGAGACCATTGTCCCTCGACGAAAGCCAAGGGGATATTTCCATAGAATTTTTAAGCACTACAGAAATGAAGGTATCTGGCAATCAAACGTTAATTATCCTTGTCCACCATCCTTAGTTGTTCAACATTTTTGAAATAGCTAAACTGGGGATGACTAGTCTCTAACTAAGACACAGTTTATAAATAACCTTAGACATCTTCCGCCTGTCTTTAAAGCAATTTACATAATTGAAGGTATATACTGTATAGATTATATTTTGTCGGTAATACACCTCGAGATAAAGCTCCAAGCTCTTATGGGAAATAAGATTGTATGCTGTCTTGCTAGGATTAAGATATAATGTAATGAGAGAGTGCATTGAGATTTCTCTAGGTCTTATTGAGTTAATAGATTAAAGCAAACTTGTAACTATTTTAAACAACGGATAGCCTCCACCTCTGTAGTTATTTTCAAATAATGTCCTAATAATGGTCATTTGCTAATATTGGTGACATTGCATTAATTATTTATTTATTTAGACCAGGATCTTTTTCACGGCAGCCCTTGCTAAAACAGTCAATACAAAAAACACATAGTTACAGACATAGAACACAAGAGGATTCATGAATTAAAAGAAAACTAAAAATGAAGCATAAGGAACCAACATTTCCAAAAGGGATTTAAGTATTCAGGTTAAATTACAAGCATTTTAAGGAATCTGCCTTAAATCATTTCAATATGGATCGAGAAAACACTTTACAAGGTAAATTAATTGAGTTTCAATTAATGATCCAACATATTCCAGGCCTACGGTATAGAATATACAAATGCTCTTCCAATTCTGCACGGGCACATGAACGTTTTCCTGAGAAAGAAAAGAAGAGTAATGAAGATTGAGAGTGCTATTTGTTTGTTGTTCCGCCGTGAATGCGTCACATTTCAAGCTATCATAGCACTTTTCAAAACACTAGTTACAAAGTAAATAGACCCTACACCACAATGGGTAACATTTAACACACTCATTCCAAATGTCCTGAATTAATCACTCAGCGAAGTGCACAATAACAGCATAATAAATACAGAACCACATAGTGTCGGAGCAACAAATTAGAAAAGGCCAATGTGTACTCACAAGCTTTTAGAAGTTTTTCAAAGGAGCACTGACTCAGCTGAGGGGGAGGCTTTTGAATAGTGTCGACCTTAACAGGAACATCTAAATCCCCTTTTGTTTCTGGTCCAAATAACACTTCCCAGAGTTGTGTGTGTGTGTGTGTGTGTGTGTGTGTGTGTGTGTGTGTGTGTGTGTGTGTGTGTGTGTGTGTGTGTGTGTGTGTGTGTGTGTGTGTAGTCTACTTAAAAAACGTATTCAAACACCTTATTTTTCGAGGTCCAAGACTTCTTGATTCGAGCTTTTGTTTCCATCAAAAGCTCTTCACATCACATTTACTTTGGAAATGTCTTGAAGGCCAACATGGTGATGAACAGCCATGAACTTATCTATTTACTGCTAAAGCGCTAATGTATTGTGATGACTGTCACTTTGTGCACTTAATAAATGTCAATCTGACACTGCCACAATCAAAATGTAACTGTTCATTTACTTATCAATTAATATTCTACACTGCTAGGAATATATAAACTTTGTTGGTTAGACTAATAAACGAAAAATAACGTGAGCTAACAAATGTTCCTCCTTATGTTGGCGTTTACTACAAATCTTTAAGCATATGCTATAACAATAATACTACTTAATTCAAAGTTGAAATTAAAGTACCAGAAATATTATTTTTAATAGATGCATTATCTTCCCTTGTCAAGACCTGGTGCTTACATTACCCAGAATGCCACCCAACCAGTGTGTTATCTCCTATTATAACACTGCTTGCTTGAATACTTGATTCTGATTGGTCAATTAGGACATTACAGATTGTTAATGCTCGCTATCACTGCTGCTAAGCGTCACATGACTGTTGCGATGATGGCTAAACTGTCCGCAGGGGCCATCATTAATGACATCACTGACAGTCCCTGAACATTATCCTTTTCCTTTTAAAAATTATTGAGCCTCAAAAGTATTTTTACACATTTTTTTCACAAATGAAGTAGTACTCCAAAAGACCTTTAAACGTATGATGTGTATAATGGTGCAGTTCCCCTTCAATTAAGGATTTGCAGTGAAATAGTATCATTCACAATCATTTTAGTCTTTCACAGCTATTTCCCGGTACTCCTTTCAAGCGGGAAAAAAACACAACTTCAACAATAGTACTTTATGGGAATTTGCAGACGTCGGAGAGATATCACAAGATGCACTTGAGAATTGAAGGCCTTACAGAGAAGCAGGAAGAAGATAATGAGATCAATTAAGACAACGTCTGGTAATCCTTTAGCTGTACAGACGATGTGCTATAACAGTGGATCCTGATTATCACAGCTTAGTTTCAATGAAAGACTGCTAAGAGGCCTACAACTTTGAAAGGCAAACGAAAACTGGTCTCCAGACAGCTCTTTGTTCATCAAAACCGGTGCCTCACTGTTTGATTTGTTTCTTCACCCTCATGCTCCTTCTGAGAAAAAAAATCCATAATTTAAAGCTCCGGTGAAGATTAAGGAATTCTTAGCCAATTAAAAAGAGGTATTTTCTCACTTGTTGCTTTCGCACATTTTCTGTTTTCTGATAGCACTCTCTGACATCTGTTTGGAGGTCATTTCCTCCAGAATGGCAATAGTCCAATCTTAGATACTCTTTGAAGGATTAAAGAAATAGTCTTTCCCCCCCCCCTCTACCCCTATCTACTAAAGGTTGCAATTTTGCCAAAGTTGTCACTCCAAAATAACGCCAACACTGGTCACACACCAGACTGTTTAATAAAACTGTCCACATTACGTCTTCTTTGCTCAAGACTTAAAATGAAGATCAAGACAATGGGTAGGTGGACAATTTGCTACCTTATGTTATCGTGAAAAGGTAAGAAACAATATTGAAACAGAGTAGTTCTTTCCCTATTCTTACTCACAATCTCAGAAAGGACTCCAACTATCTCCAACTGACACGGGCGATGTTATTAGCTGTCGATCATGCTTTTAGTGAGGCACCTATTCAAGGTTTTTTAAATAACCAATGCCATCCAGTGACAACTTTTCACTGAGGTTTCAAGAAAAATGCTATTTAAACTATACCCTGACGAAATGCAGGGGATCCAACGCCTTACATATTCACATGTTTGAAATGACTGGCAGAATTCATTAGAAAGATCTTCCTCACTGCAAATAGTTACAATGTGGGGATACAAAATGCTAACGCCTGCCCTTTGAGACCTTTTACCAACGCTTATCCCTGTTCCCTTGTGAACAATCAACACCGTTGCTCATAATCTATTGAAAAGAACGAATGTACCTTCTCGGGAGACACGTAAGCGCCTATAAAAAGTGTGTTGTGCTCTGTACATCTCCGGGTCTCTCCTCACATTATGAGCCATTAACACCACAACAACAGTATACAAAAAGAGGGGCCTATAAAAGCTTCAACATTTATTACGGAGAGCATATGTGCCATAAAGAGTGTAATATCGAGTGGGCTCTAAGTGGAGACAGCCAGAGTGATTCATAGGTAAAAAAGGAGTATTTTCTTTCCATGAAATCTGCCCTTCCGACACTTGCCATCTTCTGGCTGCCTAACACACCCCTGGGGTTATATAGGAGTTAAATGCATGCTCTATTCATGAAGCCTATTTGTAGACAATGCAGATAATCTCTCTCCAAAGGGCTCCATTTTTGCCTCCACACACATATGCTACATTCACATCAATGGATCATAGGTATAAGCACATATGGCACACACAAACACACCCTTGCTGCCCAGCTCATCAAAAAAGAGTCCTGGCTCCTTGGCACAGCAGCTTATCTTAACAACATCTCATTGCGGTCCAGCGAAGAGAGCACGGAAAAGAGAAGAAAGGCGAGAGGGGGAAGAATCGATAAAAGACCATTACGCTTCTGTGCAACAGGGATAAAAGGAGGGGAGTGTGTGGGGGCTGATATGGTTGCGGATGAATGATGTGTAAGGGAGCAGACAACCTACAGAAGCACCCCTTTTAAAGAATAGTCACTGTATATGGATGTCAGCAAGCTCAAGGACAGGGCACACACTGGTGCTGGGAAATCAAAGCTACAAAACTCTAGCAATACTGTATATCTCCTGAGATCTGACGACTGGGTGGCCATGGAGGATGTTTGAAACCACCTTTCAGTTTGTCTTCCAGCTAGCCTGAGGGCAATTTCATCCTGGAAACTGCCACTATTCTTATAGTTGATTCATCATTTTTAGAAACCCATACAAAAAAGGTTTATCACAAAACACTCGTCAACTATTTGAAATGCTCAAGGCTTCGTTCTTTTTTGTCAGTGTCAACATTCTCCTTGCCCATGTTCACCCCACGTTGCTTTGTCATGATTTTATGACACTTAAAATAATTGCACTCTTATTGAACATCTCTCCATCAACATTATATGGAAATGCATGAGTTGCATTTTATAGCACACAACAATTACTTCATTTTGAAGTTTTCTACATCAGCTATTTGTGACACCAAAGAACACAATTGTATACATAAGGATACATGGATGTAATCAGATGTTAATTAACGGGAAGTCACAGGAATAAAATGTCAACATAGGGGTTGTCTTTTCACATTGTATATAGATAAATTCACCACGGTAATATATGCCAAGCTTGCATGAAAACATGTAGTTATTTGAGGGCAGCAGTGTTGGTATTAGTGTGGGCAGTATGGTAGAGAGAATGCACTGTGCAGTCTGAGGGTCTTAATTTTAATGAGTATTTATTTAATGGTATGCTTGCAAACTACTGTACTGTATATACAGTGCATATATTCATATCTACAATTAAATCAAAGGACATCACAGTAAAAATCCTAGCATTTGATGTTACCACAAAAAACAAGATAGGGTAAAAAAAAAATGTTGAGCCCCAGTGATACAAATAAATAAATTGATTTGACCTATCCAGTTGCCTTCAAGTCCATAAGAATTCTACATCTCTTTGTACAAGTCACTTCAGTACACCCTGTACCAGAGAAAGCTGTACGCCCAGGGGAGACATCAGAGAACACTCATAACTAATGCTATATATTTATAAAGAGGGGGAGGAGAAGGAGACATGAGATATGTTTAGCTTAGATCAGGGCCGTCACCCCTGCTTAACACATCCAGCAATTTATTATTCATTGACTGAACAGATTCCTCAGACCTCCTTGAGACCCGCAGCTCAACCACTCACTAACCGGCTTTGATTGACATGGTCTGCACAGGTGCTTGTGGGGGGGAATTATCCCGCCAATGCAGCACTCGGCTATTCACTTCGTATCAATTATCAATAAAAAAAAGTATATTCCCTCCAGCAACTATGCATCGTCCCCATGCCAATCAAATACATCCGAGCGTCTCACAGCCTATAGCAGAAGATGAAATCAAAATGAGGGCAGGGGAATCAACACCTCCACAGGTGTTCTGCTTCATAGCAGGTGGAGAGCGGTGTTCATAGAATTGAATCTTTTTATGGTTATGGCTTGGGAAAAAAAAGGTAGAGGAGCCAAGTTATTCCGCACTGCAATGTGGGAGTCGGAGAGAAGCCGGGGGAAAGGTGCAGAGAGCTGAGATGACGCGGGTAAAAAATTACTTTGTTAAAGAAGATGTCAGTCATTTCAGGTGCTACTTTTGTATCTAGAGAACTTCAACTGTACATGCAGTGAGTAAAACGTACAGACTCATTCTCCAGTATCATGTCTCTCTTTTGCACGTACTGCATTCTCAACAACAGTGAATCAGAGGTTAGGGTACAACATGCTGAATAATCAACTCCTGTGTCTCCACTGATTTAACACAATCGGCAGGGAGCTGTAATAGCAGTATTAGCAAATAAAGAATTTGGAGGGGAAGCAGGTTGGGGGCATTTTGCCATGACCAGGAGTAAGAATCACCATTATTGATTATTAAATCAGGACCTGCGGTGATTTATACTCTCCTCATTAATTAGATATTGATTTATTGCGTAACCTGTTGGCCTGACAATCCGTTGAATTTTCTCATTGTGTACTGTGTGGAGCGCTGAATACTTTTAGTGAGATTAAATATTAAGCCTGCGTTGTTTTTCCTTCCTCACTCTTTCTCACTCTTTTAACAGTAGAGGAAATGCCAAAGTCAGCAGTGGGAAATCGGCTGCCCCTTATAAAGCCTGTCCATATTCCGCGGGGCTCCTCGTCTGTTTCTGGGGGCCATTTGATTAGAATAAGCCAGCAGAGCCGCGCTGTGCTGAACCCTGGCCCCGAGCGGGCCACATAGAAGACTCTGGAGCCAGACTGACAGAGTGGGGAAAGGGTGATGGAAGGCAAGCCAGCACAAAATAAACAAACACACAACAACAAATTACAGAATGGACAGGCTTAGCTTCAAAGTAAAGCTTGACTGACATACATAGAAGCTGAGAGGGGGAGATGTTGGGTGGCAGGAGTGAAATAAAGTTTGTGTGCAGTACCGAGGACACACACATAGTGTGTTAGTTATTCATCTGGAGAGTGCTGCCCTCCCTCTGCAACATCGCCGCGTGCTCACATGTAGAAACATGCACACTTAGAAGTTGCCATGACTCCTACTCACGCCACAGAACAGCTGCAGAGCAAATGAGCGCTGTATAAATTGCTTGAAATCAGCTTGGCAAAAGTTTTTAATCCAGAGCGGCACGCTTCCTGTTTTCACTGTGTGTGGGAGTCCAATCAATACATCGGGTGTCGATTCACATTTACAGTATCTGCACATTTTCTCAAGGTGAGTATTGAGCCTACATGTGTCAGCTTTACAGAAAAAAATTATAAAATAATTCCCAAATTAATCAATTATTACAGTAAATGTAAGTTAAAGCCCTAAAGATAGGAATGTTGGTCAATCAGTGATACGGGATACTGTGTTGTTTGTGCTAAACAGATATTGATTTTGTTAGCCTACAGAATTCAGTTATTTTTTTTATAACTAATGAAAATACAGTCCTCTCTCTCTCTCTCTCTCTCTCTCTCTCTCTCTCTGGTTCTCTCTGGCTCTCTCTGGCTCTCTCTTATACTTGCAGTATACAATTACTGGGACCAGATTAGAAAAAAACAACTTGTGCATAAGAATGAATCCACTAGGGTTAAGAGAAGGATAGAGGGAAAATTAATGTTGTCAAAATGCACAAGGGAAAGATAGAACAGTCAATTAGAGGCCTGTATATACACAAGGGGACTTAATCAAGCTGTAAGGGGCATCATGGCTGCATGCAGATGGCTAATGCCCGTGGATAGCCTCCCTGCAGCCTATTAGTGCTCTGCCGGGCCATTTCCAAACACACTTCCTGACAGCGTGACAGTGTGACTGATGGCAGCCTGCTGGAATACTGCTGGCCGGCCCTGATGAAGCGATAGTGCTGTGTGTGTGAAGTACAGATATGAGGAGTATTTTCTTTTTGACTTGTTTGTCTCTCGGAGGACACAACTTCTTACCAAGTGTGTTGTCCTTGCTGCCTCGGCTTATCACTATCTGTCAAACGTGAGTCAATACGGGGAAAAAAGCTTTAATTTGGGCCATACCCTAATCATTGCAGACAAAAGGTGCTAACCCGTAACCGAAAGAAAGAAAAAAAGTTAATAGATTGAGCTTCCCGCTAATGGCCCTGATTATAATGTTATGGGACTGTGAGAACAAAGCTAATGTTAGTGGGTTTGAAACGGAGGGAGTCCTTTCAGAGGCTATGAATAAAATGCTAATGATAGCATTTGGGGTGTACTGTAAAGAGCTATGGGGGCCTAACGGTCTCCTGTAATGAGCCACAAAGAGAGACACAAGCGTGGCAAGAGACCACGATCAAATGTATGGGAATATGCCTTAAAATCTCCGTTGGCATGTTCTCTCATGTTCTCTGCATGTTCTGTCTTTCAAGCTTGTGACGGCATTCATGACTTGAGTTCACAACATCTCAGTAATGGAGTGGTAAAATAACTTTCTCTTGATTTCTCTTCTTTAGTTTACACTTTTGATCATAAATCTTGGGGCTATTAAATCTTTTAATTACATTTTTTTTTTAGAGACAATGTTATTATCTGAAATATAAAACCGCTGGAGGTTTCTTTAAGGTTTCTTGACTTTAACTTTAACTATATTTCAACCCGGAGAGACGTGATGTATGGAATACATATTTATTGTTACACGTCATATGAATGAAATGATTGCCACGATGATACAACAGGAGAATGGAATGGTGTTTGGCGATTAGGCCCCGGTTTGCAGGATAATCATTCAGGAGGGAAAGAACCGCTCCGATGAAATCCCCGGGGTCTAGACACTGGTGATAGGTGGGACCGGTCTGAAGAAGGAAGTTTAGCTTTGTCCTGGAGGAGACGGGAGGCGAGAGGGGTGGAGGAGGGTTGCGTGTGGTCACCTGAAATGACAACTGACAGGAAGGAAGAGCAGGCATTTAAGGAATTTAACGTGTGCAGCAATTGGCTGCTGAGAGGTGAGCCCACGCATTTAATGAGGGGGGAGGGAGCAATAGAGTGACGTGTAAGTGACTCATTGTTAGGTCTAATATTGAACTTGCGCTAAAGCTTTCATATTTATTTGTTGGTCCTTTCTTTTCTTTTCACTATATCTGTAAAGCGTCTTTGAGCACCTGTAAAAGCGCTAACAAAATAAATCTATTAATATTATTATTATTATTATTATTAAAGATCTACTGGAGAAAAAAATGTCATTGCAAAAAATCCAGGAATCTGTTTTTGAATCCTAAAAACACACTCACTTTCAACCAATTAATACTTTCTTAATGTACTTAAGAATGTTCCAACATGAAAGTGTAATTTCCTCTTATTAGTGCATCTATTTAATTTTGCTCTGTTTAAAGAAAATGATTAATTAAATATTCCTGAAACAAGAGGAACTGCTCTGAGGACACGTGAAACCACCTCGTTCCAAAGCCATAATTCTTCTTTTCCTTTTACAGAATTGAAACTTAATTCCACCAGAAAATCAACTTTAAAGTCAGTTTTAAAAAGTGTTGAGATAGATATTTTCTAAGGCGTATTGAGCATTCAACTTGAAATGTCAGTAAAGGGCTCTGTGCATTGCTGCAGGACGAATATCCAATGATAATATGTCTTGCTTGTATGCAGTCAGGAGCCTTCATGTCTTGAGGGTAAGAAATAACCTTGTGGTATGCTCTAGATTGGGCAAACATCTCACCATTTATTTTCTATCTAAAGCTGCAAACATTTTTAGAATGTTTTTCCATTGGAGCGATCAGAATACTTCAATCAGTCACACTAAAAGGGCAGTTTACAGCAGCTGTAAAGTCAAGAAAGCAGATACCTGTACTTTTTTGTTTGGCAGGCAGATAGTGTGAAAGAGAGTGTGTGTGTGTGTGTGTGTGTGTGTGTGTGTGTGTGTGTGTGTGTGTGTGTGTGTGTGTGTGTGTGTGTGTGTGTGTGTGTGTGTTCTTCTCAGTGGGAGTGAGGTCCAGAGAGGGATCACAGGGAGATGAGAGTTTTATTGAATTGAGGTGTCTGGTTTTCTGACGAGTGTCTGCAATGATAGGTGTCTGCCGACCAGTTCCGCTGCAAAGGTGGAGATTAATGTCAAATAACAGAAAATGTAATAACACTGTTTGTTGACTCTGACTCATTTGCCTTTAAACGTGTACTATTAGAGGGGAAAGTGAACTTGGTGAGTGATGAAACAGTAATGTAAAAACTTGATAATAAACTATAATGATACAAATACATTGCTACAGAGAAAGTAGCACAAGTTAGCATTTTGAGAATAAAATGCTAATTATTTTAGGTTCAAAGGTATTGCTTTAGAAATGATGTAGAAATAAAGTTAAACTCTATAATGTTTCCGTGAATTAAATAGAAATAACGCAAAAAAAACCCTGTTAAATTGAACTAACATTTTGTCAGTCTAATTCCCCATGAGAGAAGTGGCCCAGTCCTTTCCAATCTCTCTTGGTAATGTGATGTTCAGCGATCATCAGCGCACATTTACAGCTGTTTGTCTGAGTGAGAATCAAAAGCAAATATGATTGTTGGCAATGGAGATTTGTTTGTTGCTGAGTCACATTGCTGTACAATTAGTGAGGCGTGTGGTGCAGTGGGTTGTGCGTTGGTGTTCGGATCAGTGGGTCACACAGGATCGAATCCCACTGCAGTCGGCATGTCGTTGTGTCCCTGGGCAATTATTTCTCTTTCATTACTCGGTCAGTTACAGTATGGGCTACTTTAGCATTCTCTACATGTCTAACACTCATATGACTCCAATAAAGTTGTAATGTCAGAGGTTGTAATTTTGTCTCAATAATACACATTGTATTGTTTTTATCAGAATGGTTTATCCATTTTATTTTGGACCTTCGCAGTATCTTATGTAATTTAGGAAAGTTTATTTCAAATGCAACCTTGTTGTTTGCATTTTTTATTCGTCTTTTTGTTGATTGAAAAACAATTCAGCTTTGACAACATTGAAAGTTCAAGATGTAGTCAGAGTTTAATGGCTGCTCTTCTGACCAGACACCATCAGTCAGAGGTGAATTGCTGCCTACTCAAATTGTCATAATAAAAGTTAAAAAAGAGGTCGAGGACATTCGATTTTTAGGTGGCCATTATCGGTGAGGAAAAATTTAAACTTTACTTATCTCTTTGCAGCATACTAAGTGGTTTCCCTTTCATTTACGAAAAACAATTTACATTGTCATTATAATAATACAATTAGCATTTTTAAGCCACTTGCCAATGCACGCATGTTTGGACTTTCTAAATCCAAACGCAATTAACTTCTCAGTCAGCACAGTCTGAGAGCAGTGTTAACCAGATTACTGGCAATTAAAAAAAGAAAGCTTTGTGTTCAAAATATCGGGGCTTGGCTTTTTAAGGGACTAATGTATTATAATAATAATTCTGCCATGCTTTCTTCTATCACTATTAATAAAGAGTGGATATGTTCCTTACTGTGCAATGCGGAGGTCAAAGGCTCACAACCAGACAATAAGAGATTTTCTTTTCATATGTGGGAGAATGCAGACTTTAAGTGGAATCTTTATAAATGTATTTGTTCTCCGACTAGTGGCAAGACACGTTGCCTAGTGACCAGCAAATGTATAGTCCTTGGAAATATACAGTACAGCACTGTGGGTGTTAAAGTTGGTTATCTGCTTTACCTGCTTACAAAAGTATTAGAACTGTATATGATATCTTCAATAGATGATAAGCATTCAGTTATAAGCCTTTGTTTAAAGTCTCTCAATCTCATAAAGGGAAAGTCATTTGTTCAGTATACATACGTAGTTGCATTAAATGAGTTTTGACGTGTGCGACACCTAGATGTCAGAAGGCATCAGTATCTTCCCCGCTGATGCTCTGCTTTTGGCTCTTTGCCTTCTCGTCTTCAGCAAGTGAAAAACATGCTTGGTTGGATGTACTGTAGGACATGTGACTCCGCCAGTCAAAAGCATTCCAGTGTTTGGTCAGAAAATGATCCTTGGCTGCCTTGTCTCTTTGCTTAGGATCATTGCCATAGGGCTACTACAGTATAAGGACATGAACCGCCTCAAAAACCACATGAAACTCTTGGCTTTGATCTAATAGTCATTGTTATATTTCAAAACCATGTTCACTTGCTTTATAGAACCTGACTGAAGTTATATTTAGATAATATTGTTTGTTTGATCTGTTATGATGATATGTTGCCGCAGATCCAGTGGATTTACTGAAGTACACATTGAGGTTCCTTTAGGTTTTATGTGACTTTATACTTATTTTCTACTACGGAGACACTACTTTTTACTCAACAACAATTATTTGACTTTTATTGCTTTAGTAACTAGTTTGCTAATTGATGTGTTTACTATTGTAAGGAGAAAAAAGGCGTCGTCAAGGTGATATCATTATTTTTATGGTATTGTGAAAGCAGTTCTCAAAATTATTTTTCTCAAGATTTGTATTCAGTCAGTTGATGAATATAAAATATTTTCGGGCAATGTTTCCATAATACATAATGATTAACTTTCTCTATAGGCCCAGGTAGTTGTGTTGACTATTCATTGCATAGAGAAAATGATTATTGTGAAGGTGATTTAATGAGCTCTTCGTTATTGTGGCAGCAACAATCAATTGATTAAGGAAGAATATTATCAGGGAATTGATCCGTGATAGAAAAAGTAATAATTAGCTTCTCTATAGGCTCTGTGAGTAAGAGCCAGGTACACCATCAGTAGAAGATATTTAGCTTTATGAACCACTGAGCAACTTTCTTGGGAACAAAAGGGTCCCCAGCTCTATTTCTGTACCCAATTTTTCATTTTTCTTTATTCTACTATTTCAACAATTAGACAATTTATACATCCGAAAAACAAACAAAATTAGTAGAAGCGGGAGGGCAAGAAAGCATAGCTTATACAGAGGTAGCCCTCCCATTAGTCATCCATTTGCAGGATAAAGAAAAAAAGATAATTCGGTAATTAAATACCCACACTTTCTCTTTATACGTCCACGTTGCATTCACACAAACTCCCACAGCTCACCCCCCACTGCTCACCATGGCCAGCGGCACGATGCCCCCCAGGTCCTGCGATGCCAGGCGGATGAGAGTCGGCACCTCACTGGTCAGGGTACGGGTGAGGGGGTACTCCACCTGCCACGTGACCTCCCGTCCCCCCTGAGTCACCACCAGCCCGTTCACCTCCAGGTCAACCTGCAGCACCCGCTGGTAGCCCGGTGCCTCCGCCCTGCAGGGGGGGGGGGGGAGAAGATGGGTGTCAGGAGCAGGTTAAGATAAAGAGAGAGTGGCAGGAGGCGGGAGATAAAGAAGGACACATGCTGGCATAAGTGAACGACTGACAAAGAAATGTTCTGGGGAGACAAAAGAGATGAGAAGGATGCAGTAAAGTGAAACCATGAAATAGTGTGAGAAAAGTACAAAAGGTTGACTATGAATGAAGAGAAGGAGAAAGATTGCATGGAACATTGTCTTTATTGTCCATTGACAGGAGATAGACTGAGACAGAATTGTACATTTAAATCCGGTTTAAAGAGAAACACAAATCTTTATTCATACACAATGATTACGCTGTGCAGATGCTGCATGTGGATATTTGATCTTTTAGTCAACGTATCCCTCATCTGGCTATCTGATATGAAACTAATCACGGCGCCGTTGAAATTCATTCTCACATCAGAACTAACTACAAAAAAAGCAATTTATTTTTTCCCTATTTTCCTACTATGCAGAGATTGCCAGGGCCAGGCGAATGATTTCAGCTGATGGAGATGCAAACAAAGCAGAGAAAAACAATGAATGCGAAATAAAATCCTACTGACATATTTGATTTGCTGAGCGCTGGCTTTGATCAAGCTGCTGCCTCTCCCTCAGGTGTTCTCTGTCACAGTCATAATGCCACGCAAACACCTTTTCTATCAACCGTACACAGATATGCAAGGTGTCTTAAACAATACAATTTGCACTTGGGGGATGTGGAATGTGCTCATGAACTTATACATGTTGTGTAAAGTAAAGGCAATACATATTTGTTTGTGTCCTCTGAGTTAGTATAAAGTTGTTTTCAATGTATATCATCATTTTATTAATTTCTCTCATGAGAAGTATGTTTGTTGCTTAGTTGTCACTAAGCAACAAACTAAGCTATTAAAAACAAGCCTGGAGAGAGCCCAAACTGAGCATGAGGAAGGGGGGGGGGTGTTGGGGGTAAGATCCAAGGTTTTCCTTAAACATATTTTGGCCAAGCCTCTATTTAAAACCCCCACCCAACTCCCCCTTATGTTCAGACGCTAGCCTCACTTCAAAGTGCTGATTTAAAGGACTCACTCTGGTAGAAAAGTAGAAGGGAAAACAGATTTGGAAGCTGAAAACCAGCATGGATGAAAATAGCTTGGACATCAATTCTGGGTCAAGCGGAAAAGCTCTTCTGTTTCAGTGGGTAATGTTTTGAACTTTGCTAAATGTGTTTCTTAATGTCACCGAGAAGGTTTGTCTCGAGGGCAATCAAAGCTTATTATAGGTGTTTATCTGGCCGCAGTGAGTGCTTATATGATTCTGTTCGAACACAGGTATTATACACTCCTTAGACAGCATATATAAGGAACCTCTTTCCGTCTAAAAAACCCTCTAACCGGGGAAAAAAAAAAACAGAAAGAGTTGTTGGTTGTATTTGTGATATTGTTCACACTAAAATGTTTACCTAAAACACATTTGTAACACTTATATCCCCCCAAATAAACAACTTTCTCTAAAAGAAAAAATGTGGAGGGAGTTGATATTTTTGTTATTGTCAATAAAATCCCATGATATTGACAATAATGTACTGTTCCATGGAGCGCCATTATTGTCAAAGAAAATACACAAGTCGAACCCAACGTTGTACGGTGCATCTCAACATACACCGCCTTGATGCTTTATATACTCATTAGTGTATTAATCCGCTGCTGAAAATAGTCCCAGACAAATGCAATATTAACTCCTGTGTGAACAATGCTTGTTAAAACTTACTGTACACTGCCGCTAACAGATATTACAGAACCTTTTTTTTTTTTTTTTTTTAATGAAACTCTATATATACATGTGTCCTGTTTTCAAAGATATTCAGAATAACTGAATGGTCATGGGGCTGAGCACCACGAGCAGCATTTCAAGTTTTGAAACCGGCTCTCCGACACAATTTGGTTTTGGTCTTTTAATGGGATCCCTAGTTAATTCAGAGGCGTGTAATGGAATGTGTTGATAAAAACATATTTCCTGCCTTATCCTTTAAATAGAAATTGTTTTTGAATATGCAATCAAGACATTACATACATGTTTCTGCAAAGAATGCAAGAAAATAGATATTTCTACCACACTCACCATCCCATCATTCCCAAACAGTCCCGACTAAATACATATCTCTATATAAGTGTAAAACTGTAAAAATTATTAGGGACAAAATTGTGAAAATAAAAAGCCAAATATTTCCATTGCCAAATATTTCTGCAACATTTGTTGACAGATGACAACATTACTGGAATAACAGGAAACATTATGTTTGCAATTTCAAATTATATGTTCATGCGGGATGCCGTTTACACATTTCTAGGCTCATTTTGGTAATTTGAAATCCATTTCCTTTTTATGAAAGTAAAAAATCAAAATCAAAACAGAGCAACTGCTGTGAGCAAAAATATCTCCAACAACAAATATTGAAGCTTTCAATTCTAAATAAATACTGCATGTTTGATGTAACTTGTAGTTGTTGGCTTTGGGTCAATAGCTTTCTGAAGATCGAGTCCAGCCTTTGTTCTCGTGTTCTCTTCAGAGATTCAGAGTGCTTCAGAGGTGCAGTGGGTTTTCCTCTGCTGCCTGCCTGACACCATGCTGGGCTCAGGGGCAGCGACTGCAGTGATTATGTGCTTTACGCTTATGGTCTACAATCAATTATCTGCAACAGAGTGTCATGCTTTACAAAGAAGCTGCAAACAATCAGAGCGTAAGTGCTGAACACTACAATACAAGTACAATGCCTCTTCACTCCCTATTTAATCAGTCTTTTTCTGTTTTTCTCTTGTCTTATTTGCTTTCTTGTCTGCCCTTTTTCACTTACCTGCAGTGTCATGTTGCTCCCAATAGAGGGCAGTTTTCTCTCACCCTCACCCGTTCCAACAGCTTGTGTTTGAGATGATGAATGCTTGCATCCCACTGGTAGTAAAGGACAGCTTACTTGCTTTTTGCTAACATGTGCGCTTTTCTTAGTGAGATTTCCTTTACAATTCAATACAGCCACTGGCAACTGTCACTCCTCTGCCTTCAGGTGGACGCATAAACAAAGGCAAAACAAAGAACGGAAAGACATTTAAAAGGGGTTCAATAAAAGCGAAATGTCTACCGAGATAACAGAATTGAAGTTGGAGTTGAGCCGCTCCTCCTTCGCGTCGAAAGAAGCCAGTTGAGGTGGTTCGGGCACCTAGTTAGGATGCCACCTGGGCGCCTCCCTAGGGAGGTGTTCCAGGCACGTCCAGCTGGGAAGAGACCAAGGGGTAGACCTAGGACCAGGTGGAGGGATTATATCTCTTCGCTGGCCTGGGAGCGCCTTGGGATCCCCCAGTCAGAGCTGGTTGATGTCGCCAGGGAAAAGAAAGTTTGGGGCTCTCTGCTGGAACTGCTGCCCCCGCGACCCGACCACGGATAAGCGGGAGAAGATGGATGGATGGATGGATAACAGAATTGATAGTGCAACTACAAAAGCCAACATTGACAATACCCCGGTATCATAGCAGTTGTGTTGTGCGGGAAAATCAGTCATGTCACTTTAAGGTTTCTCCATTTGTCAGTCCTATTGTTTGGTGTGAAAGCAAAAGAGGTAAAAGTATCCATTTAGAGGATAAGGCGTTCAGAAATATTTCAAACAAGCCGTTGTAGTAACAAAGGGGCTCTGAACAGCAACAACGGGGGGAAAAAATGACAAGAATGAAATTCCTTTTGATCGAAAACAGGGAAATAAAGGGGAGCAGAGCAACACAAAAGCCCCGTTAAACATGCGGCCATGTTTTCCTCATTTCACTCTTAACACCTCCGTGGGTATCTGGCTCTGAGAATAGGTAGAGAAAGAACAAGTCTGCCGTCTCTTTTGGAGACCCGAGGGGTTTCTTTCATGCACAGCGGTGATTTAGCACTGACTACAATGATACATCAAAGACCTGAATCTTCTTCAACACACACATCGACAGTGCGTCCAACAATAGAGGAAGGGAGGGAGACAGGTTGGGTACAGTTTATAAGAACTAACACCTCAAAAGCTCAGTTTAGGACAAAGAGGAGGGTTATTTTGTCAATAATGGGAGTCAGAAGACGACGGTTTAACTTTAAAAACTCATTTTCTCAGCCAGTGGGCAACCATTATTTGTTAAGTAACAAATAATGTTTGCCCATGACCATTTTTTGTTTTGTCCGGGTCAGATTTCTGTGCTGGATTTTTCTCTTAGTCAGAGTTGTTTATTTGATGTGCTGTTTGTGATCTTGACACACACTTTTTTCAGTGTGTGTGTTGACTGAGGGTTAGACAAACAAGAGAGGAGGACATCTGCGTGAAAGTGCATTCCAAGAATTTCTTTTTGCAGATGCATTCCAATGATTCCAAAACGATGACAGATTTCATATTTCCTAAGACTTCTTCTGTGTTGCTGTTAATTTATCAGCAGATGGATTAATTGGTGTGGCATAATGTCTGCTGTTGGCAGTCTTGATATGTTCCTCATTAGTCTCTGAATGAAACAGTTCTGACTTTGCGGCAATTTTTTTATTTGTTGTGAGATTTTCAATTATTTTAAAGTGGTAGCAAACAAATGTTCTCACAGTAATAATAATAATAATAATAATAATAATAATAGCTTTGATTTGTATAGCGCCTTTCAAGGGACCCAAGGTCGCTTTACAAGTAGTAGGGCAAAAAAAACAAACATAACAAAACAAAAGTCAGACAGACAAAACGACAGATCGATTAGGGGTCGAAAGCCTTGGCAAACAGATGGGACTTGAGGGCCCTTTTGAAGGCGTCAAGTGTGGGGATGTTTCGAATCTCCGCAGGGAGAGCGTTCCAGAGGGTGGGGGCTGCCACACTGAAGGCTCTGTCCCCGAAGGTTCGCAGTTTGGTGCGGGGGGTGGTAAGAAGGCCAGAGTCTGAGGACCGCAGGTTCCGGGGTGGGGCATGTGGGTGAAGGATGTCCGATAGGTACTGAGGGGCAAGGGCATGGAGGGACTTGTAGGTAAGGAGTCAGTAATGTCCCCTAAAGACTGGGCTGTGGTATGTTTGGCATTTTAGCTTAAAAATATATATTTTGTTGATTAAACATACTACTTTTATCCTCGTAGCAAGCATACTTCTTGGTGCAAACCGGGTGTCAACAGAAAGATTGTGCTGAAAAAACAGTACAGAATGCACAGTGTCCTTGGCCATGATATGAATGTATCAGGTATAATACTATAATTGGAGACAAAGTAAGTGTGACGGTGAGCCATCTGTTTTTACATATTTTGTGGAAGGGCCTAGATTTGAATCTCTGCAAAACCTGACTTTCAGTTGGTAATTTATATATGTTTTATTTGAAAGAATTACACAAATAACTTTTAATGGACTTCATCAGCTTTTCTCAAGGAGGGCAAATATTTTACAGCTTTACATATACAGTTTTATTCCAAACTGCGCCAGGAGATAAAAAGTTCCACTGTCAAACTCCCCATAAACCAGCGCTTGTTTCTTCTGTTTCTGTATGGATTAAACAAATACGTTATTAGTTAATTAGAAAGCTTTAAAGAAGACTTTGGCGTTTTTGAACTTTTTCCAGGCAATCTGTTTCCCCCTGCTGTCTGTACTTATCTGATTGACTCTCTGTCTTTGCTCCATATGCACAAATATGAGCGTGGTATGATCCACTCTCAGAAGAAAGCACTTCCACAACTTGTCAAACTGTTCGTTGAATGTCAGTTCTCATTGTGCTGGGAAGATGTTTTGGCAAGATGTAATTACTGTTCTTTATTGCTCCCCGAGTGCCGTCTATGTGGTGGCACATATGATTTGCTTGTGCAGCTCTTTTAATTATTTGTAGTTCACTTACCCTCCAGCTGTGTGGCTGAGTGCTCTGCGTATTTGGAGTCCGATTTCTCTCGAACAAATACATCTTGATTCTAATCGTTTTGGAAGACCACATGGGGAGTCGTATGATATCTCCAATGACTGAAACCTCGCCCAACAGGAGCTCCATCTGCTGCTTCCCACAGTGTAGATATAAAGGTCACTGCACAATAACAGTGGAGGCTATACCTCAGACTACCTTAGCTCATCCCAAGTGTGCGTCGTAATGAGCTCATTTAGGCTGATGTAGTTGGGGGTCATTAGAATATAATGATTTATAAATTAGGATCTGGTGTAGCAGAAACCATATGTTGCGTGTGAGCATCCCAAGGGAATCCTGCTGCCTCTCTAATGAGTTTCACTATCTCAGGTCTAATATATGTCTCTTTTTCCCATATGATGCTAATGAGATCCAATCGAAACCCTCTATCGCTGGGGAACAGCCAACCTGAAATGCAGCGTTACATTATAGTTTGGAGAAGGTTGTTACAAGCAAATCATAAAGGCAGCCATTGGAGGCCCTGCAGGGTTTTTTGGGGGGGTTATTGAAGCAAGGAAGGGTGACAGATCACAGAATAAACAAAAAGTGCAAATGACTGAAACAAGAAAAATATGCTCCCCAGCAACAGCTGAAGAAGAAATACGCTGAGTTCATTAAACTTGTGCTCTGCAATCCTAACCTTGGGGCGGGGGGGGGGGGGGCTGGTGGCTCTCCATCCACTGATGCCTGTTTCATCTGTGTTGAATGGATGTGTTTATGGAGCGATAAACGTTGACATGCGACAGACAGATAATGAAAGAGATCATAAAACGAAACCATGTCAAGAGGCAGATGAAACGTAAAATAACCAATTTATGTATGCTGGAGATTTCCCCCAGGATCTATCAAACCCGCGACGTCAGCCCTGTCCCTGTCAGTACAGATTAGTTTGCTTTAACAGTCGACCCGCAGTGTAAAAGAGATGGGGGCGCCGCTGGAGAAAACACTAAAAGAGAAATGGTTCAGTTCTTCTCCCAAATTGCCTTTTTGGACTGTCTCTTCTTCAGTATTTTCTGAATTACCGCCCTCTGTTTTTTCCTGTTGCTGCTGCATCTCTGCTCTCTCAACTGCCCAGAGGTCTGCAGTATTTGATTTCTCTCTCGTATTTTCCCTATATTCCCCTCAAACGGTGTGTGAAATGAGAGGATTCAGGCTTCCTGCATGAAACAGATGCGGCTTCATGCATCATCCAATCAAAAGGCGGTGTCGCCACTCTGCACCGTATCGCCCATCAGAGCCGGAAAAAGTGGCAGAGAAAACAAACATTTCCCTGGGAAATTGGAGATGTTAAAATGGTGCAAAGAAAATTCCACGGTGGGCTCATCTTCTAAGAGTTCAATCTGAGTCAGATAATAAACAGAAAGACGATGCTTTTTAGTTTTATCTCAAATGTTATGCATTGAATTCAAAATTAGACACTGTCTCAAATGCAGTCTTCATAAAATAAATGTGATTTTCTTTTTGTTTGGCTATATTTTTTATTATCATATAGCAACAGGGTTTGTGAACATGTCTAATACCTTCACAATCATACACTTTTGCATTTTTATAAAAAGTATTGTCTCATAGATATTACATTTGTAATGTATGCAACTTGACAAAGGATTTAAGCACACAGTGTTTTAATATCAACTTAATGGAGTCTACTTTACAATGATTCACTGCTACATTCTTGTTAAAGTCCTTCCCTTCCAAAAGAAAAGCATCTCTACACTCGCTGCAAGACATTTACTGTCAACGTGTTTGTTTTCCTCACGATCGGTCATAAACCAGAAGTACAGATCTATTTCACAAGGCGAATAGGAGAGGGGCGAGCAGATCAAAGGTTGTAAACAAACTCCCACTCACTGTCTAAATTAGAGAAATATATTCGTG
This sequence comes from Pseudochaenichthys georgianus, assembly GCF_902827115.2. Taxonomy (NCBI): domain Eukaryota; kingdom Metazoa; phylum Chordata; class Actinopteri; order Perciformes; family Channichthyidae; genus Pseudochaenichthys; species Pseudochaenichthys georgianus. Next base: position 11,409,329 of record NC_047514.1, on the reverse strand, counting down.
TGCTTCGTGTTGGTGCTTGACCTTCACCGGGCAAAATCCTGCAATCAATTGGTCAGTCCATTATTTTTTTGGGTTGCTTTTCACTTTTGTACTAAATATTATGGTACCCAGAGGATGAATTGAAAGGGTTTAGTTGATCCCTTGACTTTACTGAAGTCGATGGATTAGTACAGAGATACATGTTCACCTCTTCAGTAATGGAAAAGGCATATGTTCATTTGCAGATAGGATTTGTTACCTTTTTTTAAAAAATATTTTCATGAAAAGCAACCATTTTTCTCATACTTACACTGAACAAAAATATAAACGCAACACTTTGTTTTTGCTCCCATTTTTCATGAGATGACCTCAAAGATCTAAAACATTTTCTATATACACAAAATAACCATTTATCTCAAATATTGTTCACAAATCTGAAAACATTTGTGATAGTGAGCACTTCTCCTTTGCCGAGATAATCCATCCCACCTCACAGGTGTGGCATATCAAGATGCTGATTAGACAGCATGACTATTGCACAGGTGTGCCTTAGGCTGGCCACAATAAAAGGCCACTCTGAAACGTGCAGTTTTATCACACAGCACAATGCCACAGATGTCGCAAGTTTTGAGGGAGCGTGCAATTGGCATGCTGACAGCAGGAATGTCCACCAGAGCTGTTGCCCGTGAATTGAATGTTCATTTCTCTACCATAAGCCGTCTCCAAAGGCGTTTCAGAGAATTAGGCATTACATCCAACCGGCCTCACAACCGCAGACCACGTGTAACCACACCAGCCCAGGACCTCCACATCCAGCATGTTCACCTCCAAGATGGTCTGAGACCAGCCACTCGGACAGCTGCTGCTGCAACAATCGGTTTGCATAACCAAAGAATGTCTGCACAAACTGTCCGAAACCGTCTCAGGGAAGCTCATCTGCATGCTCGTCGTCCTCATCGGGGTCTCGACCTGACTCCGGTTCGTCGTCGTAACCGACTTGAGTGGGCAAATGCTCACATTCGATGGCGTCTGGCACCTGTGAGGTGGGATGGATTATCTCGGCAAAGGAGAAGTGCTCACTATCACAGATTTTTTCAGATTTGTGAACAATATTTGAGAGAAATGGTTATTTTGTGTATATAGAAAATGTTTTAGATCTTTGAGTTCATCTCATGAAAAATGGGAGCAAAAACAAAAGTGTTGCATTTATATTTTTGTTCAGTGTATTTCCTAACAGATCTACAACACGGGACAACATTCTCCTAACCATCCATCCTGTGCTATAATACAACCCCACATTACCAGTGACTGTATTTGTTAAACCCGGGGGGGGGGTCATTTAAAATGTATAAGCCAAAATAAAGAAAACTGGTATTTTGTAGCCATAAAAAAGAAGAGCTTTTAACCTTTTTAAGACAGAAGTAAATGCAGCCTCTTTAAACGCTTTGAACATCAGTGTTTACTTATCTCTGAGTCAGCTCCACTATAGTGCGAGATTAAAGAAATTGCGGCGGTGAGTGAAAATGTGTTTTTCATTCAGTCTCCCTGGACATATAATATTTCAAACGAGCTGTTGAGAGCCCACCCAACGCCTGATGGGAGCCACCCAATACCACCATGACCTCTGTCATGTGGTTACCATCACGCTGTAGACAGTGATTACAATACAACACAATCAATCAGCGTACAACCACCATCTTCTATCCCCCTATTGATTTCTGTGAGCTCTAGGAGTATTAGTAAAATTCTCCAGAGGGCCATGGTGCTCATCCTCTTATCCCGGACAATAAGATCAACGCAGTGTGACTGGCTTATCTCTCCCCCCCCCCCCCCACTAGAAATGACACTTCTTCCTTTCCTTGTTACTCACACATATACACACAAAGATGACAAGGGATTAGATATAAGTTTTCATTATGTGCCGCTCAGTTTCTGCCTGCTTGTGTTAAATCTCACCATGATTTTAAGCTTTATGTATCACGGCTCGAGAGGTATCTTTTTGATCTAATACTGGAGTTTTCTTATGTTATTTTTAACTTTCATCTTTTTTTTTTGCTTTTTGCTTCCCACTCACTTTGCTTTGTTCACCAACTCGTCTTTTTTTCCTTGCTTTGGATCAATCTATGTCTCAATCTATGTCTCAATGTGCCACATCGTTGTGGGAACAGAGGAAGTTTGCCATCTATTCACTCCACGCCAACCCATTTTACTTGTCTTTCCTATTCTGCTCTCATAGGAGCTTCACTTGATATATTATGCAGCACTATCATGTAAGAAGTGAAGGCCAAATAGAGCATTTGAATGTCTGGAAAAAGTATTTGTAGTCCTTTTTTTCTCCGATATTCTTTGCTTTTGGTCTGTGGGTTCTGCCAATTGGAATATAGATGACCTCAACTAGCCACAAGCAGTATGAAGCAATTTACTAATACATTTTTGTGTCTTAATTTCAGGGCTGTGTAGAAATGTAACGTTAGGTCAAGCTGAATGAGAAACAGTGGCAACACAGCGACGCTCAGAGAGTTTTTTGCAATCTTTGCAAGAGTAATTTTTAAATTTCACATGGCGGTGAATACGACGTCAAAAGACACAGAGAATGCGATTCTCACAAGAAACGTGTCGCTCAAAAAGAGACATCCCACTCTATGGAGACATTCCTACTCAAACCAAAAAATGATGGCCACTCAGACAAGGTAACAGCAGCAGAAATAACCAGTGTTTACCATACAGTGCAACACTCCCATTCATACCGGTCAAATGACTGGTAATAAGCTAGCGCCGACCATTTTTCCAGACTCTGAAATAGTAAAGAAAATGTCATGTGGTCGTACAAAAGCAGCGTCCATAATAACAGATGTGCTTGCCCCTGCCTCTGTGGAGAGTTGTTTGACAGAGGCAAAGACACCAGTGGTTCTAGGTGACAAAATAGCCCACACACTGTGTGGGGGCCCACCTTCTGTTGCTGTGATGGACAAAACTGAAAGCTATTTTATTTGATGTATTATTATGTTTCTGTTCCCTCCTGGCCAGTGTTGGTTTTATTTGTATCTATTAATTTATGTTGTGCCTACTTGTACAGGTAATACACTAGTTGAATTAAGAAGATGCATTTCTAAACACTTGAAGTGAATAATGCCTGCTGCCTTGGTTAGCCTTAGTTTACTTTTCTTTATTAAAAAATTGCATTTTGACTTCACTTTCTGCTCTGTTGTTATATATTTGTTACGTTTTTTTTTTCCGGGGGTTGGGGGGTGCTGTTGAGAGGGTGTCCCACATTGTCCCACATTGTCCCACACAACCATACTCCTTGTCCCACATTTGGTTTGTTGGGATCTGGTCACCCTAGTGACACTGTGAGTGTTGCACGGCCAGATACGGCTCAGCTGACTCAGATAAGGAGAGATATGATACATTATGAAGTGATATGCCGCGGACTGTACTTAATGTACTCTGATCCGGTTACTTATGTTGTGGCCGATATTTAAGTAAGCTTTCTTAACGCTAATGTTATAATAGTCAGATTGCTCTGAAGATGGAGGTGATATTCTATTAATGTTCACGTTCACACAGTCGGTGATTTTTGCCGGCCGTCTTTCCTGCGACGGCAGTTTTTCTGTATTTCCTTTCTCCTGTAATATGACTTGATCGCTTTAAACTCCGCACACTGAGCTCTGATTGGTCAGCAGGCGGTGCTTTCACTGAGTTGAGCTCTTAGCCTGCAACCTAACCTGGTCCCGACCAGGTTAGCTGCTTAGCATATATTACCATGGAGATCTAGCCTGCTAAAAAGAGAACCAGCTTCGGATGACCGGAAAGCCGGAGTTTTCCCTGAATTTAGCCGGCTAAGCGAAAATCCTGGTTCGCAGTATACCCGCCTGGTCCCGACCAGGTTAGCCGCTAAGCATAAGTTACCATGGAGATCTAGCCTGCTAAAAAGAGAACCAGCTTCGTAGGACCGGAAAGCCGGAGTTTTCCCTGAATTTAGCCGGCTAAGCGAAAATCCTGCTTCGTAGTATACCCCCCTGGTTCAGTTTATTACGGTGGTGTATCTGGACAGGGTTAATAAGAATGCTGGCCCCACCGCGAACCCCTTGCTGACCGGAACCTTTACTTCTGCTCCCTTGCCTCATTAATCTGTAAACAGAACCCTCTCCTCCTCACCCACTGGACGAGCTGGGGGATTGATGTGAGAGGGAGAGGCACATGGTTTCTTATTTCGCCGTCCCTTTACATTTCTCTCCATCAGGTGTTGAACACAACGGTTGAGCAAACAACTCTCAAAGGTGTTTGTCTAAGGATATGTCCTCGTTTATTACCTACACACACTGATGTAAACCAACATGCACAAACACAAAAAGAACATGGAATTCAGAATGATAGCTAGCAAACAAGCTGAAAATGTTCTAACCAAAATAGCAAGTAAACAAAATACATATTTGACCTATAAATACTTGTCTTTGTTTCTAATTTAGTATGAGATCTACTTTAGCTTCTCTCTATCAGGGCCGCCACTTATGATTGATTTCATTTTCAATAGTTATTATTTTCAGGGTTAGACAATTTTGTATTGCTAGATTTGTCTGACTATGATCCATAATCCTAAAAGGGGTTAATTCAGAAAGATGTATGACAAAGAAAAGCACCAAATGTTTTCACGAGAAGATGAAACGAGCAATTTAAACGACTAATCGATTACAAAAACAGTTTCAGATGAATCTCTGACACACACACGATGAATCTCCTTTCCATACTCAACAGCTTTTCTGTGCGGCTCTACACTCTAAGAAGTGCGATCAAATTGTCGATGAATGTCATGTGGATATCCTTTGATATTTAAGGTACAGCCAGAACTTGTCAAACACTTCAAAGAGAGCTCTGAAGCATTACCAGGATCCAAGGATTCAGCGGATGATTTATTAGAAGATGAAGTGGATCAGAGGGGTTTGAGCCCTGGGTCTCTGGGCCGATGGGCCTGCCTTATCTAACACCAGCAGGCTCCATGGCCAATCTCCAGTGGGCAACTCTCCACAAGCGCTGGTGCTGAAAAAAGTCAGATTGAGGAATTTACGCTTTGATCACCTTAAGAAAATCATTAATATGCTTCCTTCATCAATGTGTACGAAAACTCTGCTTCAACCAAAAAAAAGCTTTAATATACATGAACTTCATTTCCAGTTGACTTGAGTTTAAACACATTGGGAAAGTGTGGACTTCGTAGACAGAAACAATCATGGCAAGGATTCAAATTCTGATTTTGGGCTTGTTTAACTGTGTTGTTTCCACAATCAAACACCATTTTATAAAAGAAATACAACAGACTGACAAAATAGATAACCTCCATCTTGTTTCATACATCAGGGCCTTTTGGCGGTATTACCGGGGTTAGCCATAGCGCCAAGGTCTGATAACAGTCCCACAGGGCTCAATCAAACACTTCACCGGCCGATAGCTCACTGACATGACGCGGGTCAAGGATATGACAGAATCCACTGTAAATATCTAATGCATGTCTTGAGCTGTTAGGGGGAAGGCTGTAGGGAGGAGAAGGCGGCACGTATCGCTGAGTCTGAAGGATGTGGTATAAATCATTCCCATCCATGATTCAATTAATTATATTTCATTAGTGCCATTGCTTCCCCTTTGATTTCCATTAATGACGATAGGTTAGAGGGAATAAATACGAATTCTGTGTTTATTTTGATCACATTAACCTAAGGGAGCTGTTTCCTTTTATGGAGCGTTTGTGATTGCATTAAGCATGAGAGGGCCCATCCTCACATAGGACTCACATGCCACTCATGCAGATTAAATTACGCACGATCAATAAGGCGGATCCATCAAACGATCACACAGTTGCCTTGCTTGAACTGCTGTGGAAATCTGTTTTAATATAATGGAGACAGTGAGAAGACGGCATTCCACAGATGCATTAGTGGCCCCGCCGGGTAAACACGGGATAGGACGTCTAGATGATTGCTTAAAAGGATTACGAAACACATTCAAATATTTTTCATACCAAATTGTATGCTACCTCTACCTGTGATAAAACAATTGAAGGAAACAGCAGTTCAGAAACGTACACATTAGACCACCTGGGAGGGTAATTGCTTTGTCCCCCCTATCCATCATCTGTAACATTGTGCTTTCAAAAGACAATTCGCACAGTCAAGGACACACAGGAAAACACACACAAACAATTGCATTCCTATCTCTTTATTACTCTGCTTTACTTTCGTATCTTTTTCCCCACATACACACACACTCTCAATTGTGCCTGCTAGTTTTTAAACCAGCGTTAATTACATAGATTACAACACAGAACTAATCAAAACTGCCACGCTCTTCAAGACCCAAACTAATGGTAGACTATTCTTTCATTTCCCACTTAATCAAATACACATAAAAGGGTGCATATGCACACTCACGCACGCAGGTCATTACCCTCCGTGCTTCTCACTGATGCATGGAGAGTTCCTCTATCGGAATCAGATTGCTCTGAAGGGACCTTTGATTTAACTCAGGTTGTAAAGGCAGCTGCTTTGGTCCTGCTTGGTCCGGCCATTGATTGTATGCTTTCGTTCTCAACGTGAGTGAAGAACGGTAATCAGAAATAACAGCAAGTGGCCCTCTGACCTCTCCCACTGAACTGAAGAGGCCTGAATATCGAGCTCCTTTCTTGTTCAATCTTCACTCATCATTGTTCTGTCAATTATACCGGCCCCTAACGAGTAAAGCTCCTTCATAGACATATATTCACTAACCTAAACAATATACATTTGCATGAGCTCACAGTTCGTGGGGTCTAGTCTAATGTCAGCACTGAATGAAGAAACCCTTCTTTATTCAAATCAGTGTATACCTAACGTATAGCTCTGCAGGCACATATTACAATTCTCAAATTACGTGCATGGCTCACGTCGGAATATTATTACCATATCCAATGTAGGATAACACTATTGCTCATAATGAAAAATGCATATTGGGATGATTTCTACTATTTTCTAATGTAAGGGTTTCCATACGAGACACTATGTAATAACCGTCATACATTTCATATAAAGGCTGAAGAAAGTGAGGGATGTCATTGAGATGGGGCGAAGAAGTGATGAAAGGAGGAGAAGATTGCACCCCCTTCCAGGCCTCAGGCTATTATTACCATATCAGAATAACAATCAATCAAATTGGGTTAACATGTACATGCTTTGTCGGGACACGCGTAATGGGATCATGAATATGGCACAGCTTCCGCATGTGGCACAAAGTGGGCCGCTCACACTCCCGGGGCCACAGGTAACGTGTGTAATTGAACACAGAGTAGGGACCAACAGCCTCCTTGTATGTTGATCCATGGTCACGTTCTGGTTGGTTGCAAACCTCAGCTAGTTTAATAAAATACATATTGTATTGTAGCTCTGCAATATGGTCAAAATAGCCACATGAAATACAATGTCCTGATATTTACATATTATTGAAATCAGGGCTGCTACTGATACATATCCTCAGTAACGATTAATCTGCTGATTCTTTTTATATCGATTCATTTATACATGTTCTTGTCTTTAAATGATCAGAAAACAGTGACATATTATTGCCACCTTTAGTTTGTTTTGGGGAGGGGATTAAAACAATTATGAAGTTAAAACTGAAAATGTATCTAAACTAATAATGCTTATAAACACATTACCAGAATATATTTATAAATGAAATAGAAACATTTGTAGTAGGGGTACAATAGCTATTTCTATGTTTCGTAAAATGTCCCTTATGTAAAGCATTTTTGTCTTTAAGTAACTGATGGTGTAAATGCTAGCGTCAGCATGTTGATATGCTGGTTGGCAGGCAGTATTTTTACTTTTATTAAATAGAATGAAAATTAACAAATGACACAACCTGGAAGGATCTCCAAAGTTATTGTGATTTATTCTTTGCTCTCCATGACCTTATCTGTTGAAATGTTCCTGGTAATCTTTCCAACAGTCTTTGAGTTATTACACTTAAAACCAAATGTGTCAACCTTCAGTGAGGGTTGCTCCGGCAGAAAAGTCAGGGGATCCCTAAAGGCATTGGAAACATGGGGAACGGGAAAGTCTGTATAATATATCATGGCAGTAAAACCATTCAAAGCCGATCATGTCGACTTATCGCCACCCTAAAGAGCACAGCTATCTATACATCTCAGCAGGTTAGCTCACATAACATTTAACCTAAAGCATATCGGGTGTACTGGAACAAATACTTGCAGTGGGAAATGGAGATATAACAATGCTAAGCAGTGGGAATCTAATCTAAAGAGAATCTTTATGGACTATTTATGTGAGCATTGTGGCTTTCTTCTTTCCCTGGCACACTGCACAGTATGCTAATAAACCTAGAACAAGCTTGGGGTTTCCATTCCCCTCATTGATGCTTGCTTCCTCTGTTTCGCGGAAAGACCCTCTGTGGCTCATGTCACCTCCCTCAGCAGATGGCTGGGGCAAACTCAGTATGACAGCCCTCGATTTCACTGATGCTTAAAACATGATTTCACCAACTGTGGGAACACAATTTGAATCTTTAACCTATTTTCACACAGGGGCTCGAACACTGAGTGCTATTGGCATCAAAGGCTCAGCACAGCTATTAGACTTCTCCTGCCACATTTGTTTCTTAAAACCATAACTCTGTAACACATGTCACTACAGCCACCATAATGTGAAGCCTGATGAAACAAACACTGAAAAGCATAGATTGTTTACCTCAAATCTGACTCCACTCATGCTGGCATTGTCACTCAGACACAAGACGATGGCGTTGTGTTCAGATAGCAGCCCTAAGAAGTTTGCTTTACAGGCTTGCATCATTGTGTAGGTGTTGTAAGGCTGTCTTGTCAGTCTTTTAGAGTAAGCCTTACTCCCACTTGCTCACAGCGGGAGCTCTCGAGCAACCGCAGACAAATTGAATGTGGTGGCATGTTTCATGATGCTGTAGACTTTGAAGGTGAAAGATGCTTGAGGGCTCTATTTGTTTGTGTGTGTGTGTGTGTGTGTGTGTGTGTGTGTGTGTGTGTGTGTGTGTGTGTGTGTGTGTGTGTGTGTGTGTGTGTGTGTGTGTGTGTGTGTCAGACAGTATATTATGTGTATGCACGCAGTATATGATATTTAACAGTATATGTGATCTGAAATTAATCAGTTCCAATATATCCATATCATTTGATAATTGATCAGTCGTGTCAGTCTTTTTTCAGCATAAATGCCGCAGTTGCTGCAGTGAACTGAATCCCCTTTAGAAACGTCAATAACAAAACTCTTAATGACCGAATTGAGAAAAGGATAAGCATATTAATCAGTTATGACTATAAGCTTCATATAGCATGCTTTAAAACCCATCAGCGATGTGACTTTTGAGAGTAACACATTTTTGCTTCATGTCACTACTCATTGTTGTTGTCCCTCAGCTGTGCCCACTGCTCCCTTTTGTGTACCAGATGCCAAATGTTGTTGCTCTAGCCATAATGGTCCTGTCATGTTTAAACAGAGCCAAAGCCCAGAAGATTTTAACTTTCCTGTCTGGGCTCGTGTTTGTGTTTACTGCTCTTGAAGTCTGCACGTCTCTGTGTGCATGTGTTCATTTGAGAGGAGCAGATTGAGAAATGTCGGCCATTAGATTCAGTTTATTTTAATGAATTGTTAGATGCCACGCCTCACCTCCTGCAATTACAAATCGAACTCCCTCCCCCCATGGACAAGCTAGTGATTGACACACTGATTATTAGGCCGCAGAACTGCTACTGCGGGAACAAAACCTTCTCTCCTTTCCCTTTCTTAACTCTTCGCCTCCATCACACGGGAACTCCAAATTGTGTTAGCTTTCATTAAAAAGAAATAAAGGAGCCAGAGGCAGCTTGCGTACCTGACATGCGCTGAATCAAAAAGAGGGAGGACACAGGGAGGACTGGCTGGTGAAGGACAGCTCTTAACGTTTAAGTATCCTAATACATCTTCATAACTGAGTGGACAGTACTGTCTGATGACCATTGGGCCACTTTGATCTGGCATCAGTCAGCTTTATTGCAGCCTTGAGACCTGCACAGTCATGTATGTAGTAGCCCATTTGCAGTGTTGGGCAAGTTACTTCCAAAATGTAATATATTACATATTACTTATTACTGTCTTTTGAAAGTAATAAGTTACATTACAATATTACTGTCTCTGAAATGTAATGAGTTACACTACTTTAGTTACTTTTGAGTTACTTTCACCAAAATAACCGCAAAAGAATGGCTAGGTATTTTAAATGCTAAAATGTAGTTTAGTGCAGCTCATTATACCTCCAGTGAAGGGCAATGTGGTATAGCATAACAACTGTGTAGGCCATTAAGGCTACTAACAACTTGTATTACACGGCTTAGTTGAATACTGGAATCTGATTGTAAATTCTTAACATGTGACACGTTGTTAATACAGTAGTACAGACCGCTGTCAAGGACTATAATGAAGGTTGCTAAGGAGGATCAAGAAAGAGAAAGGAAAAGAGGTTAAAAGATGGAGCGCTGGACGTCAGATAAATCACCAGAAGAAGGCAGACAGGAAGTAAACACTAACAGGACACGGAATGGGCTCTGTAGTTTGTTTAGTATTGGCCGTGTTCAGGCCCAGTTCCAGGATAAAAGGACTCAGGGTGCCTCTGAGATTACAGGGGGCGCAGCAGTAGTAGGTTTACATGAGCAATAGTGGCCGGCAACAGCAATGACAAATAGCATTGATGGTCCCCAATGAACAGATTATGGCATTTGTTATGTTTTGAAACCAAGCAAGTGAGAACATTTCAAGTGAGTTAAAAGTGCAATCCTGAAATATTTCATATAGTCCAAAGTGGACTGTGGCAAAGAAAAGCACAACAGCTTCGAAGCTGTACTGATAAAACAAATGAGAACATATTGTAAATCAAGGCAAATATGATTTAAACCAGCTCATGGTTTGAAATAGCAAACATTGAAAAGCAAAAGTATTATTAAAACCATGTACTAATCATCACCTTGGTCCCATCATATACTCTGGGAAGAGAACATTTACTGTGCTTGAAAACTGGTATCACATCATCATGTGGGGTTGACTTTGTGACCTGGAGATCATTTCAGCTGCAACATTAGCTTGTTGATAAGCTTGGGATATGAGATCTTTTTGTAGCCATTCGTGGTGAAGGCATCTGTGCTATTGTATGCATTATTTTTGACCCAACATTTCTACAGGCATGGCAGAATATGGCACTATTTTCACATATTCTAGCCCTTGTCTATTTGTATACCACGAGCTGCACAATGACCGCCTAACCCCACTGTACAGGCGGGTACTTGTTTAGATATACCTGGGCAGGCTCTGTTTTGCCGTGGTATCCTCTGCGGGCCGCAGAGGGGCGGCGGTGTTTCGGGAGACGAAGACTGCTGCTCCGGGGGCGAGGGCGGCGAGTCAGGCGGGAGTAAGCTAGTGTCCACAACGGAGGGTAACGTGATGTCCCCATCTGACCTGTTGCTACGGTCTAGTGATGGTTGCTTTAACCATTTTCGTATACATGATTATCCACAGATGTGTGTCACTGCTGTGGAAGCACTTTGAAAATGATGCACGCGCAGCGGAGCAGGTCACGCGCACCTGACACAATTTGTTGTTTGTATTTTTCGCTCCGTTCTCTTTTTTGAATAGAGGGTACATAACATTCAACTGCCCCGAAGATCCCGACGCGAAGCCTGAAGGGTAAACACCAGGTTTACTAATATACCCGCACAATTTGTCTGGTGTCGGAATGTCTCGCTATGTTAGTACATTCTTAAAAAACAAAACACCGAAATGTGTTGTAACTGCGTTACTGGGCATTGTAACGGGTAATATATTACCCACAATTCATAAGTAATGCGTTACATTACTTCGTTACAGCAAAAAGTAATATATTACTGTAATTCCGTTACTTTTGTAACGCGTTACACTCAACACTGCCCATTTGTGACAAGATCTGCTTTGCTTGTGTTAAGAGCAGTAAACTAGATTTGGGTCTTGCTTTCAGTGAATTGTTAACAAGTAGAGCACTTCTTGTCGAGGGAATGTGATGAGTCATGACAGCCATTGCCTTCATTTGGGTACACTTGAGTTTTTCGGTCTTGCCACACAATGTGTCCACTCTCTAAAACAGGACATTCTGTTCCCTACCATCACCTATTTTATTTTGTATATACATCACATGATGCTTAATTTCCTTGGATAACATTGGTAGTTTATTTTTAGTGCACTGCTTTTTATCTAGGCAGCCACATACGCTCTCTTCTCCTTGTGAACAATTGAATTGCTCAGAAATAAACTAGATCAGCCTAACCCAATTAAACACTCATTCTACCAACACACCAATGTACTTTTCGAAATCAACATGAACCACTCTTTAAATTGGCATAATTTAGACCCACTACCATAATATAGGATTTTCTTATCTCATACACTACATTCTGACATCCTTGCTGTCTGCCTACAGATGCCCTCAAATACAAAATGCTGACCACAGAGTTCTGTGGAGGGGACTGGGATTGGAAAGGGTTGATTTAATTAGCATGATGCTAACCAAATCCCAAAAATGCGGAGACCTTATGATAAATCAACATGCTGTTTTTACTCCTAAATAGGCAATTAATTTACCGCACAGTATTGAGCTGAGGAGGTAATCCATGCAGGTTGCTATACATACTGAAGCTACATTAATTTGTCAACATATTGAGTGTGGTTTCTGTGGTTTCCATAAAGTAGCTGCAGCCGGGAGATACACTCTAAAAACGCATTCAGGCGACCTTTCACCTCCACTTAATTAAATGCATGGTTGCAAGATAAAATGTGAGTTAATTGATTTAGATAAACATTTTAAGTTCCAAACATTAATTTATAAATAAGTTGTGTTGACGTAGTAATGTTGGTAATTACATCAACTTAATATTGTGTGTAATTTGAACTCTGATTTCTGCGTTAATTGACTTAAAACAAAATTCAAGTTGTAGTAAGTAATGCAATTGGCTTGATAACTTCATTGTTCTACACCTTGAATTAAGGATTTCAAGTCCACTCCCACTTAACATGCCTGGACAAGTTCCCACAGTTAAGACAAGTAGAAATATACAAAGGACAATTTAAGGTGAGTGTCATCTTTTGTCATTCAAATACAGTAGATGGCCTTGTAGTTGCACTGTATAGGCAAATTGCTGTTTGACCAAAATAAGCAGCCTTTGAACTGTGAATAGTTCTGTGAGAGGATACAAAGTAGTAGAGGCTACTGTGAGAGTAAAAATACTTTGGTTACTATTGTGATATCACTTTTTATTAAAAAATGAATCTCAGTGAAGCAGATCAAGGACATGCTTCTTGAGGTAGGATCGTTATTTAGAGTTGTCATTGAAATGCAAGTTGTTGGCAGTCACCCATTCAGAATTAAATTCATTTTAGGTCATTTCTCTTTTTTTCCATTTTCAAAAATAGCACAATACAATTGAAGTACGCAGAGAACTATAGCCATCTGCTGCCTTGTCGTGTACCTTGGAGAAAAGGAAGAGGACCTTTTCAAGGAGTTTAGCGACGTAATTAAAAATCTTGAAAAAACATAAAATCAGGACAAAAGCACTGCTCTCTGTCAGTTACATTTTGAAGCACATTGCACTTTTTGCCACACGCCAATCAATAATATCTTACTGTAGCAGCCCATGGATGGGTGTTGACAGCAATGGCATGGGAAAAGGATTGTGTAACATTTGAAAAGTGGCTTCTGCTCTTCACTTAACCAGGTCAAATATGGTATGGAACCTGCAAAAAATATGAGAAGCACACTAAAACTTGCACGGTTGTGATTGACAAAATCTGTCCACATGTATTTAAACACTGGGCAAAGTACTCAAAAGCACCTCTGTGTGTCTTCAGGACCACATTGCCATGACGACACACACATGCAGACTCAATAGATGAAAACAATACCAGCGTTGCTTTAGCAGCTAGTAATAATGGCTCTGAATTAGCTAAGAGTGACAGTTTAAAAAGTATGCAATTACCTAATTCATTATCTCTTATGCGCTAACCTATTATTTAATGTGCTTCAAAAGGACATGAATATCGCCTTCATCAGTGACCGGTCCACCCCAGGGTCTGACCATGGCAACCCTCGTGGTCGAGGGAAACAAATGAATGAGCAAGCAATCTGCGTTAAATGTGTTCACACTGTTTGAAATAATGACTGTCGGCAGTGTAAACATCTTTGTTACATCTTTTGTCAAATGGATGTGTGTGATCTGCAGATTGGTGGCCATTGAGAGTTTGTTTCTGTAGTTTTACAAAAACTTTACAGATTTGACATATTTGGCACTGGTTTTAAATATGCAAAGGCCTCTAACTTCGTTGTGATGGCAGCATTTATTTGCTGTGTCCCCATTTACCATGGTAATATGGCTAATGTGTTCAGATCAAGGGGGAGTGCTGGGGAACTCCAGTTCGAAACCCGCTCCTGCAGCCACTGCGTCAGGCCGTTGTGTCCTTGGGCAAGACACTTCACCTGGATTTGCTCCTGTGGGTATTGTCCACAGTACATGTATGATACCAATGTATACTTGTAAAAGCGCCTCACTCGAGGCGTGAAGATGGACGGTGTGGCGCAGTGCGCTGTGCAATGATCATCAGATCAAGGGGTGAAACCCGCCGCTGCTGCGTCTGTAAAGCCGGTGTGTCCTTGGGCAAGACACTTCACCTGAACTTGCTCCTGTGGGTATTGTCCACAGTTTCTGACCATTGCATGTATGATATATGTGTAATGTGTGTATATGTAAAGCGCTTTGAGTCATTGAAAAAGCACTATAATAAATGTAAGGAATTATTATTATTATTATTATTTATTATTTGGGGGGCAATTTAAATGTGTGTTATTTAACTTTTTTTTCAAGATTGAAATGAAGCTCAGCGCAAGTTCTTTCAGGAAGACTGGGTGTATATACATTCACTCCGCAGCTGCATATAATCAGCTCATCACAGGCGTTCTCTTTAACCTATTACATTTCACCTCATTCTCCAGCAGCCAATCAGCGTGCTGCAGCCAAACTATAAAATGGCTCTCCTCTCTCCTGCAGTCAGCTGTGATTTCAGGTGTTCATGCACCTTATCATATGGCATGTGTCAATAAATGTTCAAACTAAATGAATTCTCTCCTGATTGAAACATCATGTGTTGAAATAAACAACTGCAGTTCAAAATAAAAAGTGAATTGGCTAATATTTTTGTTGTGGAATCAATTAATGTCTTTCTTTAAAAGGCAAAAACATGAAAAAGCTAAGAAAAAAAACGATTGAATACAATATATTTGGAGCAACTTCATTTATAAATGGTTGTCAACTTAAAAACGTGTGTTCACAATGATGGTAATTAAGTACATACAACTTAAATTCCTTTTAAATCATACGGTAAAACAGGTTGGAACAACTTAATTTTTGGAGTAATCAACTTCAAAACTTGTGTTTATGCTACCAATTATTAAGTAAGTGGTAATTAAAAACACCTCTGATTGTAGAGGAAAAGCCTTCTCCCCTAACTCAAATAACTTTGTTGCTTTAAGACAATTTCATTAGAAGTTGTCTTAACTCAATAAACATCGATGCAAACTGTTGCGTTGATTTGCTTTGGGTTGGTTTAATTGAAGTATTTGGAGACTTTCCTTACATCATGGTTGGAATACATCGTTTTTTTATTAAAGAAATAACTAAAGAGAATGTTAATTAAAAAAATATATCACAGGCAGATGGTTAAAGTTTGTCCGGAACATATTATTGGTTCACACACTAAGGCACTGCCAAATGAACTGTGTTTGTGTGTCCCCCTAGAGTTTGTTTCCTCTCTTTTTCTACTGGCAGTCCAGTCGTGCATTTCTATTTTCACACCTCCACTCTCAGCTGTTGGTTTCTGCAGAGCCTAGAGGATGAGCATTGGACATATGGCTTCTAAAGTAACTGGACACATTTTTCGCAAACCTCTGGGACATGAGTATTATACACTTCCCAAAAGTGGTCATCACACTACAGCACATAAAACATCATTACACTGAGATAGACCGGTCCCTCTGAGTCCACTGTTGTTTCTCACCTCTCCTTATTGGCTGCTGGGTGTTTAGTCCTCCAGCCTTACCCCTAGTTTCCACCGGGTCCGTGGAAACTAGCGTCATAACCCACCGGGCGTCTTTCAGAAGCGGAGCGTCGTGTTTTATTATATATGTTTATATCTTCAAATAGGAAATAAGATCTTACTTTATTGTGAAATGCAAGTTTACTGAAAAGTTTTTGAATGACTTTCACAAGATGTTAAACTACTGAATGGCTCTGTACTGTACCTACATTAATATGTAGTTGTTGGATGCACTGACCGTTCCACTTCCTGCCTGCCCGACATTACCTTACGGCTGCGTCGCGTCGAAAATAGGATTCATCCTAATTTTAGAGAAGCCCTGCGCCGAGACGCTTCTGGTGTTACGATTATTGTGTTATGTCACGTTTTGTATGTCTTGTTTTGGGTGTTTTGCTGTTCTCCCTGTCATGTTTTCCTCTTGGTATATTGTCTGGTCCTTTTCCCTGTGTTTTTCCTCCTGTCGTTAGTTTCCCTGGTGTGTCTAGTTGTCTGATTGTGTTCACCTGGTGCCCCTTTGTTTTCTCCTCCCTCCTCACCTGTCTCTTGTTTGTTTGATTAGTCCTGGGTGTATTTAGGTTCTGTGTTTTCTGTTAGTCTTTGTGAGTTCCTTGTCGTATTTGGACGTTGTTCACGGGGTGAGAGTACTGTTTTGTCGAAGTTTGTTCCAGTAGCCTTGAAATAAAGGTATTTGTTCTGTTCATCTGCATTTGGGTCCTGCTTGCCTCACTCAACCCTGACAGAAGGAACTCACCAAATATGGGCCCAGCAGATCCTTTTGAGCAGGAATTGTTGGATTTTACTTTTTCTTTGGCTACCTGCTCTGATCAATGGATGGGAGTGTCCGGGGTTCAGCAGCGAGAGGCTGCATGGCAGCGGCGCGCCAGATAACTATGGAGAGACCAGGCTTGGTGAGATTCTTGCCGGGCGGGATTTTGGATTTCCTCATGGTGTGTTATCCCCTGCCTGACAGCCCCAGGCCTCCCAACTCCCGTTATGACACCACACGTATCGGTGTGGTCCGTTTGGAGTCAACCCTGGCTTCTGCCCCAGTGTTTGCTACAGTCCAGGAGCCATTCGCTGGTACTCGTCTGGCTTTTGGAGGTCCACGGAGCCTCCAAACGGCTCCTAAAGGAAGGAGTCGCAAGGCCAGGTTAGCAACACGAGCCCAAAGGGCCATGGTTCCAGAACCAGTTCTGGCCCCAGCAGCCATGGTCCTTGCTCCAGAACCGGTCCCGGCAGACATGGATTCGGCTCCAGAGCCGGCCCATACAGCCATGTTTCCGGCTCCAGAACCGGACCTTACAGCCATGTTTCCGGCTCCAGAACCGGACCTTACAGCCATGTTTCCGGAACCGGACCTTACAGCCATGTTTCCGGCTCCAGAACCGGACCTTACAGCCATGTTTCCGGCTCCAGAACCGGACCTTACAGCCATGTTTCCGGCTCCAGAACCGGACCTTACAGCCATGATTCGGGCCCCAGTTCCGGCCCCAGCAGCCATGGTTCCAGACCCAGTTCTGGCCCCAGCAGCCATGGTTCCGGACCCAGTTCTGGCCCCAGCAGCCATGGTCCCGGCCCCAGTTCTAGTCCCATCTCCAGTCCCTCCTTTAGTCACTTCTCTGGTCCCCTCTCTAGTCTCTTCTCGAGTTCCCCCTCTTGTCCCCTCTCGAGTCCCCTTTCGAGTCCCCTGTCGAGTTCCCTCTCCAGTCCCAACTCAAGTTCTTACTCAAGTCCCAATTCAAGTTCCTACTGAAGTGTCGTTGGAGGTTCCGCTGGGGGTCCTGCCAACTCCATGTCTTGTCCCGTTGGGGGTCCCGCCGAAGACTCTCCTGCCGGGGGTCCTGCCAACCCTATGTCCTGTCCCGTTGGGGGTCCCCCCGACTACTCTCCTGCCGGGGGTCCTGCCAACCCTATGTCCTGTCCCGTTGGGGGTCCCGCCGACTGCGCTTCTGCCGGGGGTCCTGCCAACCCTATGTCCTGTCCCGTTGGGGGTCCCGCCGACTGCGCTTCTGCCGGGGGTCCTGCCAACCCGGTGTCCTGTCCTGTTGGGGGTCCCGCCGACTGCCCTCCTGCCGGTGGTCCTGCCAACTCCTGGTCCTCTTCCGTGGGTGATCCTGCCGAGGTCTGTCCCGCCAGTTTCTGTCCGGCCGACACCGGGTTCTGCCCGGCCTCCGGCGTTGGCCCGTCGGCGCCTTCCTGCCCGGCCCCCTGAGTTCGCCGGCGGTGGCCTTCGCCCCTCCATAACCCCCACCTTGGACTCTGTCTTGCCCCCGGGCCGTCCGTCCGAGTCCCCCTTCTCGGCTTCTGCCTTGCCCCCGGGCCGTCCGCCCGAGATCCCTTCCGGGTCCTCCGCGGTGCTCCTGGGTTGTCAGCCCAAACCAGTCCTCCTGACCCCCCTCCACCTACCCTGGTGGCCCTAGTTTTTTCTGTTCATCTGCATTTGGGTCCTGCTTGCCTCACTCAACCCTGACATCTGGGACGCTTCTGAGCCGTAATGCCCTGCGTGTGGTGGGATAGCACCCATTGACTAGAGTGGCCGCGATCGTTGCGAACACCGCGGCGCAGCCGTAACGCAACGCAGACGGACCCGGTGGAAATTAGGGGTTAGAGTCTATCACCTGGCAGTCACAGTATCTACTGTAATGTCGCACTTTCTACCACAAGACCAGGGGCCTCATTTATAAACGGTGCCTACGCTCAAAAGATGGCGTATGCCAGTTTCTAAGCAATGTCTGCGATTTATAAAAAAACAAACTTGACTTGAAATGTTTGGTCCTCCACGCAAACTCTGACCCATCCGTACGCACAAAAATGGGAGAGATGAGAAACTGCGACACCGTTGGCAGAAGGAAGAATGGAGAGAAATATGTGAAAATAATACCATAAATATAATGTTACCTCATGTATCATATTATATGAAGAATTCATTCGCAAAAATTGATTGAAGCCAATCTTAAAATGATTAAACAAAAGCCTGTTGGATACTCCTCAGTGCACACAAATGTAACATGGAGAAATAAATGTATACGGATATGTTATTACCACCTTGAATATGTTGTCTTATGTTAATGTTTTCTCATAAATGATGCGGTATGCAGAAGGATAGAATTACGTCTAAACTGAGGCCGTTTTGCATTTCTATAGGTTGTATAGATACGAACATGTTTAATCATGTTTTATGCCCTTTCGCCAAGACTTGATAAGTCACTCATAAAACACAGGAGGTATGGAAACTAAGAACACCATATATTTGGCAGCTGATATTACACAACACATTTGTTTTATTTGATTTGATCGAGTTGATTGTGATTTATAAAGGGACGTGCGTGCGGCACGTCCTACGCCGGTATGCAATGTTATATAAATCGGAAAATGTCTGTGCGTATTTATTTGCTTTGTCCTACTGTACGTAAGCAACCTTCCCACGTGAATCCTACGCAAGGCTTTATAAATGAGGCCCCAGGAGAGACCTCTTCCGGTGTTTATCTTCCAGGTTCTGCCAGTGATGCTGTTTTAATGGTCGGCAAAGTGAGCTTCAATTGACATAAGGAGGTGTTTAATGTTTCAGGCCAATTGCCTTTTTTTAAACCTTGGCTTCCATCTCTACCTATGTCCATAACCCTCATTCATATTCTGGCTAATGAAGATCATTCTGCACTTAACCTGACTGATGGGATATTTCCTACCCACAGGAAAGCAGTAGAATACAATTAGTATGAACCTATTACTGGTCAGAAGGAGACACAAATTGTTGCAGGTAAAAGGAAGTGAAACAGATGTAATTACAACAATTACTTTCAAAACTGTCAGATTAAATTCAACATTACTCTGTTGGAGCCTCCAAACTAGCTTAGTTTAATACTCCAAGATGTATTAATTCTTTCTATGGTAGTCTGGAAAATATCTACAGAGAAGAGCCCTTGAGGTAGAGGCTTGACCAATAAGAGTTATAATAGATGATGTGGTTGGGTCACTTCTGAACATTGTTCTGTGCTCAGAAATGAAGCACATTTCTGAAACGGCAAGGTCTACTCCCCCTAAAAAGTAATTTAAAAAACATTTCAGTCAACATTGCATGAGTAGACACAGATCATTTTGTTCCTGTTTGAATATCAAAAGCAAAGACCAATAAAAGCCCATTATGTATTTGTCCAGTCAGGTGTCCTCAAAAAGCAAAGAATAATTTCCGAACTGGCTTCCAAGGCTACTTGCACCGCAAATGGAGCACTTTCCATTGATTTTTCCATTTGAAAATGTTTTTAATGTTTCAGTCAAATAAAAGAAAACTGGTTCAACTGCTGGTCTCTCTGTAACCGCCTATCCTCCTCAAAGAGAATTTCTCTATTAAAGATCAGTGCATTTTTGTAAAGACCACAAACAATGTTGTTCATTCACTGCGTTTCTACAGGTGTTCCATTTGATGTAATCTTAAGCACGGAGTCTCATTATCATTTCAATACTTCAAGGTAGTCTTTTGTCGAGGTGCAGGATGCAGGATGTAATTCCAGCTTCAACATGTGTGACCTTGACTTGAGCAATCCTGTATAATTCAATGTCCAGGCTCCACAGCGGGTGTGTGAAAGAAATTCATGTAAATGATAGATGGCTTGTCATTCATCACCCTTGATATAACAGTGCAGGTACGGTGTCATTTCCTTTGAGCAGCTACTTTGTCTTGCCCTAAAAACGTGTATTTGTCACGTTGAATACCAGATACTGTACAGAGATACACAAACATATATTTATGTAAAAATATAAATGTAAGCAGCAATCATCCACGCATGAGCCTGAATTCATTATTTAAGTCTTGTGGACATGATATGAAAGTTGCAGACTTGTTCTTCTATTCTTCAAACCTTCTTTTTATTCATTACCTTGCCCCGCCAAAGCAGGAAGTTCTTAAATTCTACACATAATGGTAAGTTCGGTGAGCTTCTCAAACTTACAATGCACTACCCTTTTTTCATGTACTTGAGTGAAACTTCAAGGGTTAAACAAGTTATTTGCTACATTGTATCACACTGTCCTTTACTACTATGCATTTTCAAAGAACACCCTTTTGATTAATTTCATTCCTAACCAGCAAACTTTTTACTTTATTGCTTTTTTGTGAAAGACAAATGACTTATTTTAATATATTTAATCCTTCTTCATTTTTGGGGAAAAGGTTTGGTAAGGTATTATTTCAGAATTGACGTGGTACATTCAAGGACTTACAGTCAACAGAGTTTTGAGTGTCAAGAGAGCCTCTTTCATTTAACATCCACATTCATATTGTCCTCAAGTGCTTGGACGTGGGGGATATCAGAATGCAACACAAGAGCTTTGAATACCACATCGTAATAAGAACAGAAAATACCCTCCAGGATATGAGATGCAATGAATCATCCATATTAAGCAACTGTTAAGTCTATGGTGCATTTTGATATAGTGCACTGAAGTCAAGTGAAATCCAATGTTGTGTAGAAGGTGGGAAATCCCTTCTAAAATATATGGTATGTTTGGAAAAATGGTTTGCAGTAATGTGAAGTAGTTAACGGGATAACACATAATAATAATAATAATAATAATATATAATATTTTTATAGCGCCTTTCAGGAAACCCAAGGTCGCTTTACAAGTCGGGTAGGGGGGGGGAAGTAGTGGAAAAATAAACCTATTAAACTAACTAGTGGGGAAAGCCTTTTTTGGGCTTTTTTGAAAATGTCCAGGGTTGGGGCGCTGCGGATTTCGGGGGGGAGAGAGTTCCAGAGGGTGGGGGATGCCACACTGAAGGCTCTGTCACCAAAAGTCCGCAACCTGGTGCGGGGGGTGGAGAGGAGATCCTGTCCAGATGATCTTAGCTTCCGGGATGGAGTGTGGTAGCGGAGAAGGTCAGACAGGTATTGGGTATACATCAACATGTATAACCACCAGTATGTTTATTTAGTAAGACCTGGCAGCTTGCTATTGGCTCCTTGGTTGACTTTTGCTGGTGGGGTATTTGTCTGGTAGGTCACTTGAGAATAATCATATTTATTCCAATGGATGGTCTAGATGTAATAGTATTTTGGTAACCCTGGTAGATTAGGGCACACAGGAACTATCTGCTGTCTGCTTTGGTCTTTTAATGGGATTTGCTGACACACTGAAATGGATCTTGCGATGGGATCACGACACCTACATGGGGCCAGCGCCATACCCTAGGCAGGCCAATGGCCCCTTCCCCACTTCCAACCACCCCCTACTTCCATGCCCTTGTCGCCATACACCCATCTTCAAACTACACACCTGTAAAGTTTTGTCACTCAATCTTGCACGGTAATCCATGACAGTGCCAAGAAATGAATGCTTTTAGATGCTGAGTCATGTCCTTTTTCATCCACACTCTTTGCAATCACTCTCTCCTGACAGCTGTCAGAGAAATTATGAGAATAATGAAGCTGTGCTGCTGCTTTGTGGATGTTCAGTAGAGTGTTCACTTCATTTTTCATTCACGCATTGATTAACTGCGCAGAAGAAGAGACGGACGTACCTTTGACTATAACTGTTCTCCTTTCGCCGACAGTGGAGGGTGACGACCCTGTGACCTTCACTTCTGACTTCCTGGCTCACCGTCCACACAACAGGATTACTGGCTCTAGCTCCCAGGAACGCCACACCGTCCTTCAGTTTGACCCTGAAACAAACAGAAGTGCACACGGGTTAAAAGGAAAAAAAAACATTTGATTTCAGAGTCTCAGAAATACGCTTGGGCTCTTAACTCTCTTTCTCCCTCTGACACAACAAACATGTCAAAAGACAGAAATGAAATGAGTTGGGCTTGAATTGACACAAGGTCACAAAACAAACAGATCAAACATTCATGGTCTGTCTCTGTCACACAGGAAGGACATTCTTTTAGCTCCTGCAACAACACAACAAGAATATTTTGGACAGTAGTATTGCACTGATAAAAAACATGCTCTACTAATATAAAAGCACTTAACTGCAGCAAAAAAGAAGAAAAACATTTTTTGAAAGGCTTTTGGCAGTTGAGGATGATGAGAAAACAATAGCTGTCCTTTTCTCTAAAAATCTTGTTGACAAAGGAATGTTTCAGTTTTAGCAACTCATCCTCACTGGATTATTATCATTAAGAGAAAAGGTTTTCACTTCATTTTGTAATAATCTGCTGCATTGTTAATACAAAGTCTGAACGCAACACGTCCCATGAATGTCCAGCAACATGTGCACAATCGAGGGAGTGGTGCCATTTATATGGCTAGGGCTCTTATTTTGAAATGGTAATTCGACCCTCCGGCAGTCTATATTGCATTATAAAATGAGGATTATGGGAAACCAATCCAAAAGCTACTGGGGTCATTATTCTACAGTCTATTGCCACTTTAATTTTTTTTACGAAATGTATTCCGGGCTCACATGGGACGTTAACACAAGTCTCCTTGTAAAATAAGGTGTTTTTTTATCCCATCCATCCAACCCAACCTCCTCGCTTTTCTGACTTTGTCGCTCTTTATACTGCCTGGTTCCCAATAACACATTTATTGGAGATGTATGAAGGACAAAGTCTTACTTTTCTTAGCTATGAATGGTGTTTGAAAACAGCCTGCATGCACACAACCTCAAACACACCTGGGGTTTAACCAGGACTCCAATATTTGCCTCTTTGCCCCATATGTCCAACCCCTTTGTCCTTATAACTTCCATTACTGATGGTCACAGTCTGGCAGAGGCTAAACATGTGCCAAAGAACCATGACCTCCTTTTCTTCTAGTATACTGACACGCTTTTGCTCTCCTCCTCCTCCTCCTTCTGTCACATGGAATTACCATGAAGTACGTGAGCGGCTTTCAGTGCTTCCTTTTTCAACATGACAAATTGCTCTTGTTCAAAACTCTGGCACGAATGCGGCAGAATATTTTAATGCGAAGGAAATGAAGAAAGAAGGCACGAAAAAGCCAGATCTGAAGTAAAACACCAAAAGCTAAAAAGAAAGGTGATGAGAAAGACGCATTTGTTCCCAGTGAAACATGAGCCCAGGGTAAATTCTTTCTCTGCATCAAAATAATTGGAGACTGTCCTTGTTCTGATACTGAGAAAGACTTGGTAGAGATGAAGGGGGGGGGGGAACTGAGCGTTAACCAGGGGATAATGACATGACAAACCATGCAGCAGTCTTTAGAAGAGCACAGTCATTACATCTTCAGTGTTTCACTGTCGTCTTTGATCTTATCCAGGCTGCTGGGGCGGTAATAACTGGCCTTGTGTTGGTCGCTGCTCCTGACGAGCAGAGATAAAGGCCGCCGGTGTGGAAGACATAGACAATAACTAGGAGGAGGCGACTGATTGCTGTCTGCCCTCCTGTTTCCCAGTCAGCACCTTTACACGGCGCAGTAATTACTACAAACTCACAAGCAGACTAGCACTGACAGTGGACAACGGCTAATGATAATCAACTATACGGACCAAGGTCTGTTCTATTGATCAAATATCACATCCACGTTTGAAGGCATAAACGCTTTGTCCCATGATACCGAACAGCACCTTCTTCCTCTTTACAGATACAACTTATTTTCATTAGTGCTACATTTAAAAAAAAAAAAAAGCTGGTCATGCCGTATAAATATATGTTGGCTTAACTGGTGTTTTGTCACAGTATTTGGCAAGTAAATGACTAATGTATTAGTGAATCAATTAATTAATATCTCTCACACACACATGACAGCTGACAAGCAAGCGCTGCTAAATTAACAAATGGCATGTTGTAAATTACATTGCTTTGGCTAATATGATTTCTGGTGAGGGAGGAGGAGGGGTGAGGCAAGGGAAAGCAATCTCCCATGCATCAGCACATGAAGCTGCCTCATTAATTCCATGAAAACCTGCATCAGTGGGATGAGTATTTACAGATGAGATGAGGTTGTCAAGAAAGACGGTTTTCATCTCTCCCCTGATTGATGCTCAGAAATGACTCCGCAGGACGGCCACTCGTATGCTGCGTGAAATACCAATGTGCATTTATATAAATTGACTTTACACAGCAGGGAAATAAATGGAAAACAAACAATGTGATGCCACTGACAAAACATCTAATGTGCAAATAGCACATTAGATGTTAAAGCCATCAATCTAAAATTAAGTAACAAAACCATTACCAACAAAAAAAAGATTTAAAATGGTTAATTTAACTCTAGAGTGTGGGCTGTCCAAAAACACAAGACATTCACTTAGGAGACAGCTGTGCGTGCACCATGAGTAACTGCCATACTCCTCCCTACTTATTTTCAGCCAAACCACCATATACTTCACATAACAGATATGTATTCTTGGGAGCAGCGGAAAGCTTTCAACATCAACTATCACTTGTCAATTTTCTTACTTGATGCCAAATTGGGCTTTTGTAACAAAACATTACAATTTAAGAAAAGGAAGAAAACAGAAGGGAGAGTGCATTGTTGTTTGAGAGGTGGTGTAAAGGGCTTTGTGTAGAGCCCAGGGATGAAAATATATCTTGGTGTCAAAGGTGTTGATAGTGGAGGGACCAGCGGTGGTTTAGAAGACATGGGTGTTGTGTTAGTGTGGAGGAAAATGGACAGATGACAAACATTCAATGGAGGAGAAGAGAGGACTTTATTGGTTAAGAGGCTAGAATAAGAGATTTAAGTCAACAATGGCATGTGTTCTGGTCTTATCTTTCCAACATCAGAGAGCACATTATGTCAATGACATCATTAAGAAGCCATTTGCGAGGTTATGTCACCAACTAAAGTAAAAATAATAGGGAAATCGGCTTTTGGAGTGCACAGACCCCTGCCAAGGCCAAATGCCCTAGATTGCAAAGTTATATAAGAAATTTAGAGCATTAAATTAACAGCTAAAAACCTTTTAGAGACAATGGAGGAATGGCTACCTGAGCAAATAATAACGACAGAACTCCAACCCTCTGGTTCTAGATTAAGAGGCCCAGGCTGAATGTTTTATATAAAACCTGTCACCAAAGTAAACAATATGCTTGTATCAACCCCGTTATTCAGATCTACTCTAAAATTGAAAGGCTTCTATCTTGAACAATGCTACACCCGTCCACCAAGTGCCATGAAAACCGGGCAGTCGTTTTTCTGTAATCTTGCTCACAGTCGGACAACAAGATATAAACCGAGCCAAAAACACATCCTCCTTGGCAGATAAATGACACGAACAGGAGGAAAATGGTTCCTGGTTTTTCAATCCAGGTGATAGCGGATCATTACTCCGACAGAGATGGAGACAAAGAGAACCCAATATCTCCACACTTGCGATATACACACGCTGGTCTGGGTCTATATCAGATATTATGTAAACTCATTGGCAGAGAGTGGGTTGGTGGACAAAGCTAACCTTTAGAGGAGATAAATGAAAGCGAGAACAATTGCTCTGATATCGGCTCAGCCGCAAAGAAAAAACACCGTTGGCTCCTTCTACACAGAGACGCAAAGGGATGGGCCAGATAGAGAAAAGCTGTGATACAAATGAGTCAGCTAATTCAAATAAAACCTGCAGCCGGCTTCTGAGCAATCATTATCTCACTCAAAAAACATCACAAATTGATCATCTGGTAATTGGATAAATCTAAAACCCACCCTAACTCGTGGTTGGGCATATTTTCCTAATTAATTTCAAAAAGGTAGTTACGCTAAATTCAATTTACTGACAGCAAGTGAAATTGGCCAAATCACATCGAGCTTGTTGATTTGGCCTGTGTCCCTAAATGCTCAAACACCTGCAGCTAAATCCAGTTATAAAATGAATGCACAAGCTGTTGGACATAGAGCCCCGGCTTCCTTTATTTCCCTTCCTTCCTCTCTATCTCTCTTGCTCAGAAACAAAATAATCCCTCTCACCTCTGGGTAAAATGAGATTAGATAGTAGCCAATGAAAGGTGAACCAGGCTGGGAGCCGGTTCAATAAATTAGTAGGGTGAAACGGGCCAACAGAGTCAATTAGCTAAGGAATAGTTGTCGGAGGAGTGTTTTTAGGGGTGAGTGGACTCAGGCAGATGCAGAGATAAAGAGCGAGCTAATTCAATTAATGAGTTTGATGCTGTTCCTCCCATTATCACAGCTAGTTAAAAGTGCTGGAGCGTGGCGGCGCTGCAAACCGAGTACAAGATTAACACTATCAGATAAAGAGGGTTCTCCAGACAAAGTTCATCTCCACCCATGCATTCTGGGCCGTCCCTCTCTCCGTCTCACCCTTTTGTCTCACTTTCAGCATGTCTCTTATCCTATCTCCCACTGTCTGTCTCTATCTGGAACACTCTGCTCCCTTCACTGTATCTACACACCCAAGCCTTCCTCTCATTTCCTTCACCACAGCTCCCCTTTTTTTTGGTGCTCTGCATTATAGCTTGTTTTGTGGGATTTTAAAGGCAACCAGTGCCAAGTCACTCTAATTCAATTTAGTCTGTAAAGCTTTATAAACTAATTTGAAGGTCTAAAGACACAAACAACTTGCTAAAATGTTGGAAACTACTGACTTGACAGTTTTTGGCCCAACTTCCCTTTGATTAGAACTGTGTGGTACTCTGTTCAAGGTGTCGGTAAGTATGTCTAATATCTCAAAACCAATGGATTGTTTGCTGTAACTTTTGGACACATATTCATGGTCCCCAGAGGATAAAGCCTACAGACTTGATACTCTGACTTCCCCTATACCCAAAGGTTGACTTTGGTAGTTCACAGTAAAATATCTATGTTTAAAAGATCACCCTGTGCAGAAATTGTTTGACTTTTTAACTTGCTTCATGATAAGGTCAAATGTTCAGTTTGAACACACAGTTCCTGGTGGTTTTATTTAAAACGAGTATTACGCTCCGACTGAGCTGCTAGCGGGATGTAGACTTTTAGTTTGACTTCTTTCTACTAAAGCTCTTCTTTCTGTGTGCCCCTTTTAATCCTCACTGGGCTTACACAATAAATCAATAAGTGAAGCTTTTAACCTTCGGAACAAGCAAAACATTTGGAGGCTGGACACACCGTGTACTGTGCACCTTACTGTTACGGGGGAGCAAAGCAAGCAGGACCCAAATGCAGATAACACTGAAAATACCTTTAGTCAGGGCCCTCTAGGCCCTCTGTGAGGGACTAAGATATTCTAAAAAATAATATTTGAAAACATTAAAACATATTTTTTTTATATTGTTTTGTTGTTAAATGTTTCATTAGTTTTACAAAATAACTTGATTTAATTGTATTTAAAATAACATTTCCAAATAAATAAATCCTTCGAATCTGCCTGTTCAGTTTCTGTTGGAATGTGAAGGGTTAAATGCCGTCTCTGCAATTTACTGTGAAAACCATGGTGAAAACGGGAGAGCTTGTTGGTCCCTCTCTACATTCACAGAGGGCCAGCTATAGTAACTCAACGAGAGAGTAATGTCAAATGACAGTACAATTGACCAATCATATCTTCCCTCTAAATGGGCGGGCTTTATTATCGCGGACTTTATGACAAGTTCCGCCCGCTGTGAAGTCTATGCAAGTGGTGCAGTGACGCATCCTAAAACCCGGAAGTAAGCTGCGCTAGGATTCCCTCGACAGAAAGCAATGGGATTTCTCCATAGGGTTTTGGAAAATAGCTTGAAATAAGGTCTGTGGAAAACGAACCTGTTAGATCAGGGGTCTCCAACCTTTCTCCATCCGAGAGCTACTTTGAAAAAATGAAAGTGGCCAAGAGCTACTTGCATCGCATCGCTTACATTTATTCAGAGCACTCATCATTTGAATTAAGCTACTTTTGTGCACGTGTGAAATCAATACCCAAAGCGTATCAAAAATCTTACCTTCACATCAAGGTCCAAGAAAAAAAGAAAATGTCTCACATGTTATTTTGGCCCACATTGTAAATACATCGCCTTAATCACCACCGTACAAACATCTTATGGCACATGTATAAAATAAGTGCATTCACTCTTTTTCACAGTTAGTGAGATGAATGGCGCTGCATGGAGTCCACCATAGAGGGGTCTGCTGGGCCCACTTAGGTTCACTCTAATAGAGTCACTTCAATGTTCATCAGTCGGTCTTGTTCTGTGTTTAGATTTCATTCATGTCAGAAAAAGCTGCTTCACCAAGGTCTGTAGAGCCAAATAAAGCAGACGTGTTCAGTGCTGCTTGGTGAATGTTCTTAGAGTTTTCTGGGTCTACAAGGCTCGAGAAATGTTGTGAGTTTTGCTGAGACTTCAGCTGAGCATGATTTTGGAGATATATTACCTCCATCTCCAGGATTGACACTGAACAGTTCAGTTCTTCTTCTTCTTCTTCTTCTTCTTCTTCTTCTTCTTCTTCTTCTTCTTCTTCTTCTTCTTCTTCTTCTTCTTCTTCTTCTTCTTCTTGACATTAATTTATAAACCATAATAAATGAATTGGATAGGTCTAGCCTCCCTATATCTGTATGTGAAGTTGTTCCATCCTCAAAAACAAAAAAATAATGCTTCTGCAGTCTAGCTGCAGCTTCTAGCTACGGCCTTCTGTTAAAGAAAGGACACTGAATGTCCTGAATGAGGCATCACACACAGGACCTGAGTCTGAACACAGCAGACAACAGGAGTATTTACAACAGCATATAACAACTAAAATAGTGCATGTGGGTGCACACTTACATTCTCTGTCTTACTGTTACATTAATCCCATGAATGTATGAGATTAAGTTAGCTTCATTTTATATCTCAGTGATTAAGTGAATAATAAAGTTTCTATCGGGTCACAATCAGCCTGTCACTCATTATTTCCAGGAGGGGGCGGGGTTTGGAGGAACGGAGGAGACGGTGATCGCGGAAGCTTTCCTCCTGCCTTCACAAACTTTACACACGTATTTATCAACTGAAAATAGCAAGAGGACATTCATACTCTGCAATCCAAGACTTGATTAAATCCACCAAAAACCTGACATGACGATAACGAGTGTTTTTCAAAAACACAAATCCCTCCCTGTGTGTCTCTGAGCCGCAGCGACACGGACTGATTCAGAGCGGGTCATTCTGCTGTTGGTTCTGGACTGGTGTTGCTGGAGAAAGCAGACTGCTCTGTGTGTGGTGTCGCTGTGCCGCTGTCACGTCTGTTCCTTGATCACTGCGTCACCGACCAATTTTATATTCGTGTGACAGAAACAATTCTAAAATAAAAAAACTTTATTGTCCAGCCGCGGCCGAAAAATCAAGAAGCAACGCTACGCTATAATCGATAATCGAGCGGCGAGCTACTGAAAAGCTGCCCGCGAGCTACCGGTGTTGGAGACCCCTGTGTTAGATAAATGCGCGTTTTGTTCAGCCGGATAATATCCACATGTCTACCCTACTTTTATTATTTTCGAATCATAAATCTAATCGATAGATTTATGATCGATAGATTTATGATTAGCATAATGCTACGTTCACACCGGACGCGATGCGACATTTGGGGGCGGCGCGATTACATGTAAAGTCAATGCAGAGACACGATCAGACGCGAATTCGCTCCGACGGCGCGCATGAAGCGGTGGACGCGGCGCGAATCACGCGATTGAGGCGATTGAAGGGGGCCTAGGTATAAAAGTCACGGCTCGCCACTGATTTCAAGGATACACGGACAAACGGAACACTCCCCGGTGAACACAGTCACAGACAAACGACGAACAAACAATGACAGACAGAAAAAACAGAACTTAAAGGTCCCATGTCATGGCCATTTCCACTGATCATAATTCCATTGTTGAGGTCTACTAGAATAGATTTATACTGTGCAATTTTCCAAACTCACATTGGTTTCTCATACAGCATCTCTGTAAAGTATGTGTATTCAGCAGTATTCACTCTCTCCACTAAACGGCTCGTTGCAGCTCTTGCCCCCCCCCTCCCTGTGAGCCCATTGTGCTCCGATTGGTCGGGACCAGTCGGGACGTTGTGAATCGCGCTGAGCTCCGTGGAGGTGTGATTTCCTTGTTTAGCGATACACAGCGAAACACAGCCAAACTCATCCTGAGCACACACAAAGTCACAGCCGAAGTAAAAACAATAAGTGTGGCTTGATATTGAGTAAGAAAAAGGTTGATAAACGCTGTGAGAATGGGTCTGCAGAGAGAATTTCAGCGCGATCCCAACTGTCTGTTATCAGCCTGCAGCCAGGGAGGAGAGATCAGCAGAGCTGTCTGAACTGAGTGTGTGAGAAAGTCCGTGGATTGGTCAATTTAGACCAATCAGCGGGGGCTTAACGTAACGGCTCCGCGGACGTAACGTAACGGCTCCACGGATTGGTCCATTTCATCATGCGTACCCGGAAGATTCAAATGGACAATGACGTATCTCCAACGAGGCATTTTGGGGAGGTATTTTCTGTGTTAGAGTTGTACTCACTACAGGGTGTACTTTGAGGGTTTTGACTCTGCACACCATTTACATGCATAAAAACCTTCATAATACACAAGGGGACGGGTAATAACCGGAAAAGCATGACATGGGACCTTTAAATACACACAGGACTAATCAAGGAAACAAGAGCCAGGTGAGGAGGGAGGAGAAAACACAGGGGCACCAGGTGAACACAATCAAGAAAACAGGTACTGTAGGAGGGAACAGGTAGGAGGGAACACACACAGACAGGACACCAAAGACAGATCTAAACAAGAGAAAACACAACGCAGACAGAAAACCAAAGACAGATTTAGACAAGACAAAACACAACACAGACAGATTGTGACATATACTGTAGATTACAGAGCAATTCAATATAATAACCTTGCAAAGACCACGTCCTTTGTCTGTGATACTTTGCTCAACCTGTATTTCAAAAACCTGGAAAAGGCATTATCCCCCTTTATATATAATAAACGCACTTATACAAATGGAGGATTGAAGGAGCATTTTGCTATATTTTTCTAGGAGGTTATCATCACCTAACCTTCACACATATACCCTCTAATTTCCTCAGGATGTTGCTGGAAAAAAATGATGTTGCCTTGTGTGAGGACGGACCTTCACTTTACCCTTGTGAAATGTCAATTTCACTACTTGCTGCAATTGACTGCCTACTCATCTCACCATTCTTTACAGATCAATATCTGTGTGATCCGAGCCAGTCAGTGAATGGGTGTGCTTTGAGGGTAATGGAGCTGTAAAGGGTTAAAAGCTACCCATGTATCAAGGGACAAAGATGATCAAAGGGAGTACTACTTAAAGTGCCTCTGAGTCATTCCAACCTCGATTGGATTGTATTGAGTGCTACTTAATTGAGGAGATGCTGACTGTCACCAAACACACGTTTACAATCAGGTGGCTACGTGAGGAACTGTACTATCTGAGAAAAAGCAAAGGCTGTTTGATTTTCACTTGAATAGGAGAGTAGTGGATTGCCTTCAGCCAAACTCTCTTTTCATTCATGTCTGAAAAAAAAGCATCAAGCTTTTTTCAGCATCTTTTTCGCAGTATTCTTTTTAATTCAAAGAAAGGCAGCCAGATGACGGACAGATGGAGCTTGGACCTGAGGTCTAGGAACAAACTCCTGCCTTAATAAAAAAGAGAGAAATAACTGTCAGAGGAGAGCATGACTTCAAATGAGAAGGAGTTCAAAATGTGAGCTGGTCGTAGCCTTATGACATGAACAAATCCATGACAGATCAAGAGCAATCATGTGGGCAGTAGCGCTGAGAAATGAATTGGAGTGGAATTCAGATAAGCCCCTGAGATTGTCAGAGAAAAAGGACATTTCATTTGAAAACCTTGACTAGGTTTCATATATCTTAAATACATCTTAGTGGTGAGGGAATCCTTTTTTTCTTGCTGTCAATAATAATCTAATGGATCCCATCATACCGGTGTTTTAAACTGAGGCATCTGTATATTACATTCACGATGACGGGTGTTTTTCACATCTTCAATGAAAACAGCTCTGTATCAGCCTAAGAAGGAACTAAATGGATAGTGCTATGACTGAGGGAATGGAAAAAAGATAATCATTCTTTGTAATGGTTGAAACAACAAATGACTGCTTCAGTAGAGAAGTGCCATGCTATATTGAGGCTTTCAATCACATGGAATCCTTTAAACATAATTGTGTAAGCAAAGGCTTCAAGAGTGCTATAGATAAAAACAATATGATGAGACAGCATTAATGTGGAGCTACTTTTTGAATTATACATGTCTGCTGTTTCAGAGAAGATTACAACACATACATAAGTTATTATAGAGCGGGAGCAAGATGTAATTAAGGCAGTATTTACTTAACTAGAAGCAGAGGAGGATAATGAATAAAGGAAATGGAATTGTAGCTCATAAAAAGTAAAAGTTATCAAAGCCAATAGCTGAGAGCAGTGAATGGATTTCCTTTTATTTAATCTGCCCCGAGCTCTCGTTATCTCCTAATGTCACATTGTTTTTAAGCTCACTTCAGAAACTGTAAGAAATAATACATGATATTCTGAATAAAGAAACAGGTTGGATGTGGGTGAGTTTTGAATGAAGTGACAAAGAGCTGCGTTTGTGTGTGTATGTGTGTGTTCGTGTGTGTGTGTGTGTGCGTGTGCGTGTGCGTGTATGTGTGTGTGTGTGTGTGTGTGTGTGTGTGTGTGTGTGTGTGTGTGTGTGTGTGTGTGTGTGTGTGTGTGTGTGTGTGTGTGTGTGTGTGTGTGTGTGTGTGTGTAGTGGCTGTGTACAAGCAGGCTAATGGGATGATGACACTTAGGGGTGTGACGGCGCAACACCCACTGTGGCCAAGAGCAAGTCACCTCCAATGAATCACATCCTGGCTTTCCTCACGACCCAAGTCTCAAAATATAAAACTTAAAGTGGACCTATCATGCTATATTTGAATAATATATTGTAGGGCCATACCTATCTAAAACATTTTTTTTTTCAAAATACCAAACAGATCATGCATTTTAGCCATGCCTCATTTCGCTCTATTTGCTCTATTCCAGCCCTGTTTTTGCAAGGGCTGATTCTGTGACGTAGCTTTAATGCAAATGAGCTGCAGCTGAGCACGCCCCCCGGTAGGAGAGGGGGGCGTGCTCAGAGATCAGCTGCTGGGCTCTCAGAAGAGGGGGAGGAAAAGAGAGGCTCCGTTTTTTATTCTTATATTATTATATCGAGTCATTATTCATTTGTTTTAAAGCTCAATAAATAACAAAGAAGACCTCTGACCGGCACTTTTCTAATTTCGTCCGGAAGATTTAAACACGTTTCTGGTGCCTGTTGCGTGTGGACGGAAGACTTTTTTGATAACGATTGCGGTCCGTTTGCAGGTGGAGCATTGCCCATGTAGGCGGAGCGTCACCGCCCACTATTCCGGGCTGACGTCAGCTCGGATGGAATCTGTATCCGCTCGTTGTAGACCCGTTTTTAAAAGATTTGGGTATGGAGGAAAAGAGAGAGGGTTTTATTTACTGACGCTGCGTGAGTTCCCCGGCGCACCGGGGACACATATTTATGTATAAAAGACATCCCAAGTGCATTTTGCATGATAGGTCCCCTTTAAGAACATCACCATCTGGCGCCCTGCATGTTATATTTCTGACCCTCATTTGAGTCGCTGGTTTGTATTACAAGCAGTGGATTCCAGATTAACACAAATATAAAATATGTGTCACGTTGGTTTTTCCTCTTGTATTTTTTCATATCTGTAGAAATGTATGCCAAGCAGTGTTCTATAAACTTGTACAAATGGTATTCGCTTTAACGCTGGATTTCAGGAACTCTCTACTACTGGTGCTGTAGATTAGCTGAGGAAATTAGGTCATGTTGTAGCAGACAGAGGTTTTGATCCCTATGGCTGCCATTTGACTGGAAGCCCAGGCAGTTCAACAGGGGACAGAGCAAACACATGCAGACGCTGCTTCCAGTAAAGCATATTTGACATAAGGCTGCATGCAGGGGATAACAAATTAGACTTCGCATTGGATTCGTCGGGATAGACGGATGATCCAGGACTGATCCAATATTTGGATGGACGCAGAAGGAGGCCAAGCAGTATAATCTCAGGATGTAGTGGACAGATTATGGCAAATTTGTAAACCTGATGTAGGAAGGGTTACACGGATTAACACTGCGACTCGACACATGCGATAGTCATCGTGATGACCGGGATCAAGGCTAAAGCTGCATTGATTTGACAATGAAGTTGTTCTTTATAGTGTTGCTTAAAGAATGTCCTCGGGCTGGTTCCCTTTTTTGTGCACATTGGAAGTCAATGCCAGAAACCCATACTTTTGCTTCCATGCTGAAGAGTCAAGTAAATGTCATTTATATACCCGAAAATCTGTAGTTACAATCTGTGCAGTGATACGGATAAGGAAACATCTCAGAGCGAGAAATACAGGAGGGATGGTGTTGAGGGCGATACTTTCATATAAAAATAGATAATTTATATTAATAGTCATTTGGTTGAATCCATAATTTGATCCATACTGAATTATTTCTACATTTACTGGATGGATTTCCATACAATTTAGAGCACCTTCTCCTGCTGCCCAGAGGATTCATCTTTTATGTTCCTCTTTTTTTTTTTTACTGTAGCACCACCATGTAGTTGACATGGGTGATTCAGAGTCAACTATCTTGACAACTGTTGGACAGACCGCAAATAAACTTTCTACAGATATTAAAGATAGCTTTTTTTGCCTTTGTGA
The DNA here is from genome assembly GCF_902827115.2 of Pseudochaenichthys georgianus. NCBI lineage: Eukaryota > Metazoa > Chordata > Actinopteri > Perciformes > Channichthyidae > Pseudochaenichthys > Pseudochaenichthys georgianus. The sequence goes on along the minus strand of NC_047514.1, from coordinate 11,373,582 downwards.
TCCCTTTTATTTTCCTCTAGTCCATCCGCAAGTCAAATTATTCACTGGTTCAAATATCTCAACTGATGGATTGGCACATTTTAGGGTTAATGCTTCATTGAGAGTGTAGCATGTGTACTGCATCTATTGAATTAAGATGGTGACCATTAAAAACATCAACACGCTATTATTGTTCTTGTGAGAATGTTCACAGGCTAATATTAGCATTTAGCGCATAATTACCGCCCTACAGAGCCGCCAGCAGGACGGTAATTTCTTCTGTCACACATGAACATATTGTATATTTTTTAGATGAAGACGCACCCGTTTCTGTCAGAATAATACAAAATAACATCTTCTGGCTGTCCATATCACTGACATTATGAATGAATGAGGTACTAATTCCGCTGATAGTTGTGTTACTTTTTTACTAAAAGGTTTTGTTGGAAATTACTTTGTGACTGAACGTATACATTACTGTCAGAAAACAGCTTTCACCGAGCTCACATCAAGGAAAGGAAGAACAAAAACTCATAATTGCCATACGTATGCAAATTGCATCAATCCGAAGCCATTACTGAAACAATTAATCTTTGGCAATCGCTGAAACATTTTAATCATGATCGTTACAAATGGTTGACTATTCATTATGCCCTCTAATTAGATCATAAATTGTATGAATACACTGTTTGTGGGAGGTTTTTGAAGGATGTGACACACCAGGGACAAACACAAAAGCCAGCTAGGACTGATGAAGTCTGCCGCATTAATAGCGCCGGGAGCCAGGGTTGCTGAGAAGGGACTAAATCCCCGGTCTCTCCTGACTTCATCTATGAGTGATTTATTGACTGACTGAATGACTGGCTGGTTTGAACCGGTCAGGTGATGCAGGTGATCACTATCAGGGGTCAGATGTCACAGCACGGCATTAAACTGTCCTCACGTTGGGGATTATCAATATCCTTGAAGTAATTGATTAAATCCGTCCCGTTGGCATGAGTGAGCGTAGTGAGCCATGGCAGACACATTTTTGATCTAGATGTCATCTGTTTGTTGTGTTGAAGCCGTGGGAAGGCAGTACAGTAAGTGCTGGAGTGGCGATGTGACAAGAAAATATGTCAGCCATCACGCCAGCCCAACATTTCAGACAATGTCCGTCTGAAAGCTGTCACGAAATGTTTGCCAAGTGTGAGAAATGTGGCTTTTACTGCGAAAACCCAAACTCCAGAAATAAGATAAATTCCATCTTGGTTTTCCTTTGGCTCGTCTCAAGGTTATGTTCACATATATTCTCAGCCATCCACTGGGGACAAAATAAATAATCTGTCTGAAATGTTTGCACACTTTACTCATGACACTCTGTCATGAGAAGATTATTGGAAAATGCTGAACTGACATTGCGTGTAAATCAATTCAGTCCTGATCTGTAAAAGCTGGCATGTCAACCAGTACATTAGCTCCAATTGCACTTCATTATGTGCACCAGTGGGCACTACAGTCACCAGACAGGGAACAGACCCAAGTCCCTACATACATGTAGGCATTTACAGTTAAAAATGTATGTTTGTGTGCCCGTGCATGTCTGTAGTAGCAAATTAGGAATGTGAGGGATGTGATGGCGACAGAGAGAAAGAGAGGTAATCACAAAGAAGATAGAGGAATGACGTAGGGGTGAAATAATTGGCTTTGATGTCGGCTTGGATTGGAAAACAACAGCTAATCTCTGCAGGATACTGTGCTCTTTGTAACAAAAGCATACCAAAAAAAGGAGTAAGAAAGTGTTTGAGGGTTTGTTTTTGAGTAAAATGCTACCCCATCGCTCTCCTCACAGACAATCTTAAAATCAGATGGGAATTGACAGATACACATATTTTAATTTGATTTATTTTGTGCTTTGCCAAATGCATCTTTGTTATCCACAGCATGAACATAAATCTACTTTTCAAAGATTGTGTTTCTTGCTTTTTTAGGCTCTCTTTCCCTCATCATCCCGTTCTCTCTTATTTTCCTCCCAGGTTCCATCTCAGGGACCTGATAACAAATCTGAGACTAACAAATCCATAAATAAAACAACCTTTCTCATCACTAGGTGTCTGTAAAAGTTAAGAGCATAGCGAATTCAAACTGCATGGCACATGTTTGTGTTAACACAGGTTTTGCATTTAGCTTGAAGCAAGTCCAAAGTCTTGGAGTCAATGCCTGATTTTAGAATCAAACCGTAGAGGTACTCATACAAAAATAAATGAAAGTATAATCAGTAACTTAATCTAAAGTGATAGTTAAATAAATGTCTCGCCTAATATTCTGACCCCACTGCGTAGCAGATGGTGGACTGTGATAAAGTTAACTCAATAACATATTTTTACTGTGAACAACCTCACAAGACAACTTTATCCTCACAACATGGTTTCATCACGCGCTGTTCATGGTGTGCATTTCAGAAAGTTGCTTATTTTGCACTCACTGAAGAAACATCCATTACATCACCAAAGAAGCAGGAAGGGAAAAATTAAGTTGAATTTCATGACTTATTTGCAACCTGTCCGTGGACTTAAGGGCAGTCTCATAAACACAGAAAAACAAACTATCAGTTTACATTTTGCAGCTTTATTTAACATGTTACTGTATTATTTCAATGCCAGGGAACACATATTGGCTCACGGAGCAACTCTTCATAAAGTGTCCCTTCTTGCTTGTTGGTGACATCATGCCAAACTGTACAAGCATAGCAAGGATTCTTGCATTGTGTATGTATGTATATATATATAGCAAATCACAACTTTTCCTCACAAGCTGAGACTCTGTGCCCGGCAACAATTCAATGTCAAAACAATATATCAACACATATTTTTTCCTCCACAAAGATTCTTTCACAGTTCTATTTCCATTCTTTCTTAGTTTTCTTTGTTCCTGTAATCACTGTACAGTACCTTCATGCATGTTCTATTGGCATAAGGTCATCCGTCTTTTTACTTGTGTGTCGTATGCTTTCCTGTGTTGCTTTAAGTCCTGCAGCTTTCTTTAGAAAATAAACAACACTGCCAGTAGGTCTTCACCCTGACTGAGAGATAACAAACTGTAGATAATGGCCAATACACTGCACTTATATAGTGCTTTTATACCTTTGCAACACGCACCATAGTATTGAGTACCAATCCTGCAATTAATGGACAGTCTGCTCTACCCCCGTGACATAAATAAAGACACCCACCCAGGCTTGGATTTTCCTCATTTTAGGGGCAAGGCCATTTGGCCTTTGGTGTCACACGTTTTTTCAGGGCGGAAAGGCCACATGCCAGGGCACAAAGGCCATTGAGGGAAACATTAGGATTTGGAGCTTACAGATAAATAACTTCACTTTCTAATGACAATAAACAAATCACTTTTTTAATATCAATAATCGTATCATCATATAGGCCTATGCCTCCTTAGTATTACTGTATATACAATGAAATACTTTACTTTGAATAATTAGTGTTTGGTATGTTTTCCATCTACTACTACTCCCATTCACAAATCCGAAATGAAATCTAAAAATCTAAAATTCTATTAATATGTACCAAATATATTCCATTTCAGAGCAGAAGAAACGGCCTTCAAGGGTCAAACTCTGCACATACATCATTCAGCGGTGCACAGTGAAGCTCCAACATCCAACTGTATGAACAAGCAATACTGTGAAATGCAAAAGTGTGTGTGTGTGTGTGTGTGTGTGCGTGTTTGCATGCGTGCGTGCGCGCGCGTGTGTGTGTGTGTGTGTGTGTGTGTGTGTGTGTCTCTCTTTAATCAACTCCTCACAGCCCCTCATATCTGTTCAGAAACTGGACAAAAGTTAAAGATGTACAAACCACAGACTGTCTGTGTCATGACGAATACAGTCGCTGCTTTAATTCTGTCTTTAGGACGTTGTTGTGAGTTTGGACGGAGCAGCTACAACGTTAGTTGTTAGTAGCCAATCTCCATTCACAAAACACGCATTTTAAAAGATTTTGCATGCCGTCTTGTCTGCACACTTCTCAAAGCATTAAAGCATGTTTTTTACTAATCGTTATCAGTATTTAGTTACTTCGGCATCATTTTGAAACGTGTATTACAATGAAATCAAGATAAAATAGGTTAATTTGGTCGTAGTTGGTTTCCACCACAGTATTTACATGGATATAAGCCCCGCCCCCTCTCCAGCGCGTCCTGTTTGAATGATAGGAGTAAACACAGCTGACAGCCGCGGTGAAACTCCAGCGGTTGGAGCAATGCGAGTATTCGCATCGCGTCCGTTGTGAACGCAGCATAATGCATTTCAGAAACCTGTTCTGACGCTTTTAAAGCAACTTTTAACAGTGCGAGGGGCCCAAAGGCCATGGTGGCCGTAGGACGTACAATTATTTGTGGGGCATAACGGCCAGACCGAGGGGCTACGACGGCCATGGCCGTCATGGTCGCGGTGAAAATCCCACCCTGCACCCACCAATAAACTATGTATTGAGAGGGTATATATCACGCAGTGTGCAATTGCACTATTCGGCTAGTCAGCTAGTCTTTCAAGCTTAACGACCAGTCATTTGTCATTTTCATCAGAAACGACCCATATTTCTGATGTGACAGCCCTATCGCTGGGAGAAAAAAAAACGTATGTCTGTTCCATTCAGGAACTATAACAAAATATCTCCCAATCTGCTTCCCTAAATGGAAAATGTTTAGGTTTTGGAATTGAAGCTCTTCTGTCCAGGAGATTTGGATATCCCAGTGGTTTAAGGGTTAAGATGCAGACCATAATTCGCTAATCCCCTTTAAGGCATGCTTTCGTTTTATTTTGTATTCCCAAGGCCTTTTTTGTAGATATGTTCTCTTCAGCAGTTATTACTTACCCCACAACAATAGGTCTGGTCCCCTCAAAAATATTATGTCCAAACGACCAATGTTTTTGTATTTTTGTTAGAGATTAATTTAATCGTTCCAATAAACAGCCTATGTTACTGTACGATTGACTTGATGGCGCATAAATGGACCACTTCCTCTGCAGAAGTCTTAGCTTCTCCTCAGTGAGCTGCAGCAGTCCTACGGTCCCGGGGGAATTTGTAGCTCCCGGTGTTTAAACAGGGATGCCCAACTCACTTCTCTCTTGTACGTTGGTAGTGCTTATCAGCCAGCACCATGTCCTGAACACCGCTTCCACTTCACAGGACCACCAACACCTCGCCTGCCACTGGATGTTTACACTGATCCCTTCATAGAGGAGTCCCTTGGGCTGCTCTCTCTGTTTGTGTGTGTTTTGTGTGTGTTTGTGTGTGTGCGCACCAAACCCCCTTGGGCCACAACACAGCTTGTCTGCTTTGAGCCTCGTGGAGTGACAATGGCGGGTCTGTTCCTGCACACCAATGTCATACATGGCGTGCCAGGGGACGCGCCATGAAAGAGTGGATGAGGACAAGCGTTCATTCAGGCCTGAACCACCTTGATGTGCGCAAAGAAATATAAATCGATACATTTAATACAAAGAATCAGAAACAGCTTTTTTTAGGTAGGTTGACACGTATAAGGAATTTGACATGTTGTCGTGGTGAATACTTAAAAGTAAAACTAAAATGAAAAACAAAGATAGAGAACTATTTTAAGAATACTATAATAACATTACAAAATAATACAAAATATAGTAAAGTCTGCATACTTTCATAAACGTATGTTTCACACAAAATATACCACCATATTTTTTTTCTCAAGGACATTATGCAAGACCTGCATAAAGCTATGAAATATGTCCATGAACATAGTACGGAATAGATTAGGTCTCATTGCACATGTCTGTAGCTACATTTGAAACCCAGCTGCATTTGCCTGTTTCTGTTTCTTGAGGTTATTCTGATAGATGCATATTGGACATGTTCAGGCTTTATCATGCTTTGCCCAGCAACTGTTTACATTCTTTCATTAACTTTCTGACAGAGAGAAACAGTGGGCTACACGCATAATAAAACATGAGCTGCTACATCCAGGTAACTTGTAATGTTCGCACTCATTATCTCATTACAGGAAAAGGAGACTACCTTTGTGTAAGCTAATTCATCAGGGAACCTCCTTACACTGCTGATGATCGAGTAGATGTTGCTAAATAAATAGAACACAACTGAGTCTCAGCACTGACGATGCAGGATGAATGCGTAACAGGGCAGTGCAAACACAAATTGGTGCATTAAAGGTCTGATATATATCGTTTTTTCTTTTGTACAGACCTCAACTGAAGCAGAAAAGTACATCATACAATTATTGTGTATTCTACAAACAACTTAGCAAATATATAAAGAGATGATCCAAAAGAAGAATCATTAATAATGTGAAGTCATCCTTTAGCATCATCCACAACTGAGCAGTCATACAATGCAGCCAATATGAAAAGCATTTACATTTTTTAAAATATGTGCCATTCTTTAGCTGGAGGCAACATTAAAGATTAGTAACCCAGCAAAATACAAATAAATAAAACACAACCCTGGTAATTGAGGCTGCTTCCTGTTGGTCATTTCACCCGCATGTCACTTTAAGGCCTTGACGTGTCCGTCCGTGAAGTGTCCGATAACGGCTTGTCATTTTCTACTTTGGCATATTAATTAGCAAGAGACTCAGACAAAAAGGATTCAAATACCATACCAATATATACTTTCACAAGTGTGCCATATTTATTAGTTTAGTTTTATGTCTTGTGTACTCACATCTGCAGAATTCTCCAGTATTTTTTTAGTTCATATATTAAACCTTAATATATTTAAAACAGATTTTACAATAGTGGAAACCTACAAAAAACATCTCAGACATTTTTACCACAGCATGTCTTGCTTATTTATGATGCGGGACGTGAAGAGAAAAGTGGGAGGAAAAACCTCATGCAGCCACTAAAGCAGGAGCAGCTGGAACGGCAGGGAACAAGTGTTGATGTTTGTGCGAGTGCGTGTTTTTTTGTGTCAGTTTGTGAGTCAGTAAAGCGAGACAAAGAGAATCAGAGTGAGTCCTTTGAGCCATAACACAGCGTGTCTGTACTGAAAAAAGTGGAGTGACACTGCCAGATCTCCTGCAGTCACCAGTGGGCCAGAGCATGGCCAACTTGAGAGGGAACAGGGTGAAACAGCCATCCAGGACTTTGAGCTTACATAAGCGTTTGATCAACAGTAGGGCAGATATAACATGTACATCTGCAAACTGCAGGTCTGTGCTGCAGCATTTGAACCCCTCGTCCCCGACACACAGTGGAGGCTGGAAAACTGCTTTACGAAACAAAGGGAGGATCCCTCCAGAGGGAAGGCCCCATTTTCTGTTGTATTAGACTTGAGAATGAGGAGATATAAACATGTCATCATTCATACACACTTCAAGTTTATTTTTGTGTGGAGAAGACAAGTCATCTGAGTAAAAGCATTTTCACACAATTGTTGTTCTTTTAACTTTATGCTCCCCTACTCGTCATTTTCATACTCAAGGACACATTTGGACTGAAATTCAGCCCAGGACTTAAATATGGAGAGGCTTACCTGATCAATCTTTTGCATTTCTTACCTTCCTTCTTTCCTTTTAGCCTTACTACCTTCCTTCCTTTCTTCCACTTTTCCTTCTTTTCTTCCTTGCTCTACACCTTCCTTCATTTCTAGCCATCTTTACTTTCCTAACCCCTTTTTGTCTGTGGTTTAAAGAGAATCTGATGATGCTAAAACCTTCAAGAAACTTTACGATGTTGTGTCCTCTGAGTTTAAACACATATAAACTTGTCAGCCAAGATGAGCTGGAACAATGAGTCACTGTTTTGGGTATCAGCGGAGGATAAGTCCAAATTCGCTGCTTGTATTAATATATTGTCAAATACTGAATACTTTTCTTTCATTTTATAATATTTTTTATACGATTTTACCTTTTTCTACGCACACAGAAACTGTCTCCAATCCTCCTAAAGAATGACTCAGAATTTGTGGGCATATATTTTGTTATTTTCTAACAGTCCAAGGTGTAGTTAATTAAAAATGAAAAGAATAATCTTCAGCTTCCATAACTGAATCGGTTTATTTATTTGCCAACTTATCTTTTTCTGTGATTTGAAATCTGTTTGAAATCTGTTTGAAATACTACTGCCTCCCCCCTCGATATTACATAAATGAAAGGTTATCTTAAATGAGGTTTGATCCTCTTCCTGAAAGGAAAGTTATCCAATGAAGAGAAACCCAGCAGCACAACATAAAAAGAGTACATTATCTATAAGGTGTTACCTACATTTATATCAAACCACTGGCACATAAAACGGGGATTAATCCAAATGCACAGGACACCAGAGTGAATGTAATAAATCTCAAAGTGATTTTAATTTAGCTCCAACCCTAATCTTATCTAATATCATTTAACACAGGGGAGAGTTGCATCACCTTCTGTGCCTTGTTAATGAGTATTTCAGTCTGTACTGAAATGATATTCTGCAACTTCAAAAGATCTCGAGCCCTTTAAAGTTGAAACATTATTACCTATTTCATTCTTCTTCTGATACACATACTTGTTTTTAACCTTGGGTGTTTCAAATCAAGTCCCTCAGAGTTTTTACCTGCAAGACTCATTTGTCAAATTCACCAATTTTTGCAGTAAAGGGCAATTTCTTGAAGCGCTCTAGTGTTGCTCAATGAAGCAATGTTTTCATGTTGTTTTGTTAGAAATAGGATGCTTATTTGAAAGCAGGCAGTTTATTGGAACCTCACAAAGCCGCAGATTGTTGTGTCTCGTCAGATCTGTTAGTATTATTTCTCTGTGAGTCTATATTGTCAAGTCCGTGTCTGCCATTTCCTGTTTTACTTTGTCATTTCTCATTTCAGGTAGTTCGATTCCTACCTTGCCTGTTTGTCCACGGACCTGATTACCTGCCCCGCCCTTATTGTTTGCACCTGTGGAGTCCCTTGCTTCTGTATATATTCTGTGTGTTCCCTGTGCCAAGTGCCAGATCGTTTTGAACCTTGTGAATGGATTACCTTGTTTTATCATCACAGTAAAACTTTTTTTGAATCATCTTTTGTCTAGAGTCGTGCATTTGGGTCCTATCAGTTTGTGTGTGCTCCAGTCGTAACATTACGATCTGGCCAATAAATGGACTCAGCCGACTCTCAAACCCTGAGGGCAGCGCTCTGCTCTCAGGCTCAACGTCTGCGGCAGCAGGAGGAAGAAATGAAGGACATAAACCAGGGAGTAATGACCCTGACTAGCAGCCAGAGTGAGTTTCGTGGCGTAGTTACAACACAAATTAATCACCTGGCTGAACAGCTCCATAATGTACTCACACGGTTGGATAGTGTGCCTGCCGCTCCTTCCAACGTGGCTGCCCCAGAGCCTACAGCTGTTTTTTCCATGCCAGCTTCCATGATTCGTCTTGCTCCTCCAGCGAAGTTTTCAGGCGAGTCCGGTAACTGCAGTCCATTCCTAACGCAGTGTGACCTACATTTTACCTGCCAGCCTGCTGCTTTCCCCAGTGATCTAGCCAAGGTGGCGTTTGTTGTGTCCCACCTCACGGGAAGAGCGGAAGCCTGGGCTACGGCGGAGTGGGCACGGGAGTCTCCGGTGTGTAAATCTCTCCAACTATTCACTGAGACTATAAAAAAGATCTTTGACCGAACCACACCGGGGAGAGAAGCTGCCAGACCCCTGACACAGATCTCCCAGCAGAATCAGAGTGTGTCTGACTACGCCATTGATTTTCGTACTTTGGCCACGGACAGTGGTTGGAATGAAGACGCACTATACGATATGTTTTTGAGCGGACTCAGTGACTCTGTGCGGGATCTTCTTGTTCCTCTTGATCTTCCGCCGGATTTGGACAGTATGATCGCCTTGGCTATACGCACAGACACTAGGCTGCAAGAGCGACGGAGGGAGAAAGCCAGGAAAGCGCCACCTCCTGCACGATCTCCACTACGACCCGGATTTCGGACCCACAATTCCTCTACTACCGTGAAACCTGCTTCGGGGAACACAGAAGAGGAACCCATGCAGCTCGGAAGGGCCAGGCTGTCTCCAGAGGAAAAGCAGCGGCGCCTCCGGGAGCGTTTATGTTTCTACTGTGGGAAGCAGGGACATTTCCTGGGAGCCTGCCCGTTAAAAGACGGGGCTTACCAGTAAGACGGAGGGTGCTGGTGAGCCGATTGACAACCGCAGATTTCCCTTCACGATCCATGACCCAGGTTGAGGTTAGTAATAATGAGCACAGCATAGCTTTGAAAGTACTTGTAGATTCAGGGGCTGACGCTAATCTTATGGACTGGGGGTTAGCTAAACGTTTGAAAATTGCCTCCGTGCCATTGACTCAGACACTTGAAGCTAGCGCTCTGGACGGTACTCTCATGTGCAAAGTGACTCATAGAACCATGCCTCTTAAAATAACCATTGATCATGAACACTCAGAGTATATGACTTTTCATCTGTTTAATTCTGCACAGCATGCAGTAATTCTGGGCTATCCCTGGTTGTGCAAACATAACCCTCACATTGATTGGCGGACTGGTAAGGTTTTGGGGTGGGGAAGCGAATGCTGTCATTCATGTTTCAGGGGCAAGACTGCTGAAATTGTCAGAGAGCCCATTATAGACAATGACGGGGAACATGAAGATAATCAAGACTCAGACTTCCCTGACCTTTCGAACGTACCCAGCTGCTACCGAGATCTCAAGGAGGTGTTCAATAAAACTAAAGCGACATCCCTTCCTCCTCATCGCACCTATGACTGCGCCATCAATCTCCTGCCTGGGTCCCCCTTGCCCAAGGGAAGACTGTACTCTCTCTCAGCTCCAGAGAGAGAGTCTATGAGAGAGTACATAGACGGCTCTCTCAAAACGGGTCTTATCCGTCCCTCGTCATCTCCCGCCGGAGCTGGTTTTTTCTTCGTTGAGAAGAAAGATGGATCCCTAAGACCTTGCATCGACTACAGCCCCCTAAACGACATAACCATCAAGAACAGGTACCCCCTCCCGCTTATGACCTCAGCGTTTGAACTGTTGAAAGGAGCTAGGGAGGGGGACGAGTGGAAGACTGGTTTCAACACTCCAAGCGGACATTATGAGTATCTGGTAATGCCTTTTGGTCTAACAAATGCACCTGCCGTTTTTCAGGCTCTCATAAATGATGTGTTGAGGGAATTTTTGAATCATTTTGTTTTTGTCTATCTTGATGATATCCTGATTTTTTTTTTTTTTTCCCGTGATGAAGGTTCACACGTTTCGCATGTTCGTCAGGTATTAAGAAAGTTGTTGGACAATCAACTTTATGTTAAGGCTGAAAAATGTGAGTTCCACGTCAGTTCCACTTCATTTCTGGGTTTCATCCTGGGTCCTGACCAGATAATGATGTATCCTGCTAAAGTGAGCGCTGTGGCTGAATGGCCCACACCCTCTTCCAGGAAAAAAGTCCAACAATTCCTTGGATTTGCTAACTTCTACAGGAAGTTTGTTAGGAATTTTAGTTCTATTGCCGCTCCTATGCATGTACTCACCTCTCCTTCTGTTCAGTTTGTGTGGACCCCACAGGCAGACCAGGCCTTCCAGAAGTTGAAAAAAGTTTTCACTACAGCTCCAATACTTACCATCCCGGATTCCCAACGGCAGTTCACGGTGGAGGTGGATGCCTCCAACGAGGGCATCGGGGCGGTCCTCTCACAGAGGGCAGAGAAAGACAGTAAGCTCCATCCATGTGCCTACCTTTCCCGTAAGTTGACTGCGGCTGAACGGAACTATGATGTAGGCAATAGAGAGTTATTAGCCGTGAAGGTAGCACTGGATGAGTGGAGGCACTGGCTAGAAGGGGCAAAACAGCCATTTATTGTGTGGACAGACCACACAAATTTGGAGTACATACGCAAGGCTAAGAGGTTAAACTCCAGACAGGCACGATGGACCTTATTTTTCAATAGGTTTAACTTCACGCTCTCCTACCGTCCTGGCTCACAGAACGCCAAACCAGACGCGTTTTCCAGGCTTTTTGACCCAGAGGCTCTTTCCAAGAAGACAGAGTCCATTTTACCGCCCACTCAGGTGATAGGAGGGGTGACATGGCCAATTGAGGCTAAGGTAAATCAAGCTTTAGAGGGAAAAACCGTACCCAGTGGTGGCCCCCCTAACCGTCTCTTTGTTCCCCCATCTGTCCGTTCTGATGTGATTCACTGGGCTCACACATCTGTATTAACATGTCATCCAGGTATCAGACGAACTATGTACATGATAAAGCAAAGGTTTTGGTGGCCTAAAATGGAGAAGGAGGTTACTGAGTATGTGGCAGCCTGCACTACCTGTGCTCGGAATAAGACCTCTACCCAGTCTCCTATGGGTCTACTGCAACCTTTGTCGATTCCAAGCCGCCCATGGTCTGACATCTCGCTGGATTTTGTCACTGGACTGCCTCCCTCTGCAGGTAACACCACCATTTGCACTGTTGTTGACAGATTTACCAAAATGACTCACTTTATCCCCATGCCCAAATCTCCCTCTGCTAAAGAGACAGCAGAAGTGCTCTTATCTCATGTTTTCAGGCTGCATGGATTTCCTCGAGATGTGGTGTCAGACCGTGGGCCGCAGTTCGTTTCCCAGTTTTGGAAGGAGTTCTGCAGCCTGATAGGAGCCACTCCCAGCCTCACATCTGGTTACCACCCACAGGCTAATGGTCAATCAGAGAGGATCAACCAGGAACTGGAGACGTGTTTACGGTGTCTGGTGTCCCAGAATCCCACAACTTGGAGCAAGCAGCTGATATGGGTGGAGTATGCCCACAACACCCAACCTACATCTGCCACGGGTCTCTCCCCTTTTCACTGCGCCTATGGTTACCAACCTCCTCTGTTTCCAGAAGTAGAGAAGGAAGTGACTGTACCGTCAGCACATGCCCTGGTGAGGCGGTGTCACAGAGTCTGGGCAGGAGCTCGCCAGGTTCTCCTGAAGAGTGCTGCTCGCATGAAAAAGACAGCAGATCGACATCGTCGTCCGGCACCTGCCTACAAACCCGGGCAGAAGGTTTGCTATCTACAAGAGATCTGCCCCTGTGTGTGGCCTCCAGGAAGCTGGCTCCGAGGTTTGTGGGTCCGTTTCCCATAACGAAAGTTGTTAACCCGGTGGCTGTTCGCCTGCGCCTGCCCAGGTCCTTGAGAGTCCATCCGACCTTTCATGTTGCCAAAGTCAAACCGGTTCGGGAGAGTCGTTTGGTTCCTCCATCCAAGCCTCCTCCTCCCCCCCGGATGTTAGACGGCGGTCTGATATGACGTCAAGAAACTGCTAGCAGTCAGGAAGAGAGGACGCGGCCGACAGTTCCTTGTAGACTGGAAAGGATACGGTCCAGAACATCGGTCGTGGGTACCAGCAAGTTTTGTTGTGGATCAGAAACTGATAAAGGACTTTTTCAGACTTAATCCACAGGACTCTGGGCCGTCCGGAGTCGGCCGTAGAGGAGGGGGTACTGTTGTGTCTCGTCAGATCTGTTAGTATTATTTCTCTGTGAGTCTATATTGTCAAGTCCGTGTCTGCCATTTCCTGTTTTACTTTGTCATTTCTCATTTCAGGTAGTTCGATTCCTACCTTGCCTGTTTGTCCACGGACCTGATTACCTGCCCCGCCCTTATTGTTTGCACCTGTGGAGTCCCTTGCTTCTGTATATATTCTGTGTGTTCCCTGTGCCAAGTGCCAGATCGTTTTGAACCTTGTGAATGGATTACCTTGTTTTATCATCACAGTAAAACCTTTTTTTTTAATCATCTTTTGTCTAGAGTCGTGCATTTGGGTCCTATCAGTTTTTGTGTGCTCCAGTCGTAACACAGATTCTTGGAAATGCAGTGGTTGTAACACATTGAAGGGAAGACAAAAGACTGCAAAAGCGACAATTAATACTTTTCCACTAGATTTATCCTCGAAGATACACACAATGGATTTTGGTTAAAAACGTTAAGTCCCTCTGCCAGGTAGGGTACATTCACCTTTTTCAACCAGTGACTCAATAATAGAAACATGAAGTAAAACACCTGCTGTTCTTAGTTGTTTTCCAGGCTTATGTGAGTTTGAATGATGACAATGATGCTCATTTTTGAGTCACTGAATCATATTTAAAGTTGAATAGCAGTGAAAAGAGAAACTCTGTGTCACTTTACAAAGACGGCAGGCGTTGACATCAGTCACAAAGAGGCCAGACAATTCAAGTTTTTCAAATTACATCTCATAAATCTGAGTCACTGATGTCCCAGACTACTTTGTGTCAGTTCTACACCAGAAATAGAAGACATGCACTGTGGTCAACTCAAGTTCACCCTGTCAGATAATCAACATATGTCTGTTTAGATATCTTTAACTTCGGAGGTCTTTCTCATGCTGCTCCTACCATCTTTTATAGATGTGACTTAATGTTTTTGTAAGCTAATAATACAGTTTCGAGATGCATTTTCTTTAATGTTCACAGAAAAAAAAACAGCTAACTACTGACACTGGGGGTCTACTGAGGGTCAGTTACACAACATTCACTCTTTTCTTCACCTGGCATCTTTTTTATCTTCAGTCCCTCTTTTCTTGTGATGGAAAGAGATCATACAGATCAGACAAAAAGTTCCACATGTGTAGACATATGTGGGCATACAAATAGACACATCTTTCTGCGCACACACACACACACACATCAAGGCTTATCCACCCACAGTGGTGATAGCGCCAAAGGAAGATGGAGGCTTGGATCCAAAGTACCAGCTTATATCTGTAGATCAATGGCCGACCTCCCAACCAGCCACAGAAAGACTGACCAACACTACACAGCTTCAAGCCAGGCCAAAGGCTCGGCTCCAAGCAGCATGCTGAATATTATATCAGTCTAATGATTCTCCCCAGAAGCCCAGAAACTGTCAGCTCGCTTCGTTTTTCCGCTGTTAGTCTCAGGTCTTTGTTTTTTGTTTATTGTCACTCCCTCGAAGTCTGTATTTCTGACGGTGTCTATAAAGGGAAGGCAAGTTGTTCTGGGAATAAACGAAAGACGAATAAAAGAGCAAATCTTTTTGGGTGAACAGAAAGTGAATTTCAATTTCTATCATTTCCAAAGCCGAGGAAATTGCTTTAAAATGTATGAAGTGAGAAACGAGACTGCCACTTTTAAAAACAATGTGTTTCCTTCTGGCCTCAAGTTGCTTTAAAGCACTTTGGCCAAAGGTGTTGCTCTAGGTCAGCCAAGCAAGAACTACATAAACAGTCTGGCTGGCTTCAGAAAATACAGATACAATCAAACACAAGTGTATGAGTGAAAAACTGTTGGAATTGCATGTTCAACCAGCTCTTTGTATATGCCTTGCTATTATGATTAATGAAACCCTCTCTGCCTGTGTGATTATCTGTTAGCTGGAATTATGAATATATTATCCATAATGCATAGAAAAAGGGATTTGAACTGTTTATGTTCATGGGGTGTGTGGTCTTTAACAGAAGCGTGTTTAGAATTCACACACTGACACTTAAAGGGGACCTATCATGCAAAATGCACTTTTTGATGTCTTTTATACATAAATATGTGTTCCCAGTGCGTCTGGAACTCACACAGTGTCAGAAAACAAAACCCTCTCTCCTTTCCTCCGTACCCAAATCTCTAATAACGGGGGTACAACGGAGCTGATCCAGATTTAAGTCCGATATGAAGTAACATCGGAAATGTGGGCTGGCTTTACACCCACAGCCCTATCAGAAAAGTTGCTATCAGATACAATGCGTGACGTGTTTTGGGCGTAATATTATCTTTGTTTGGATTAGCAAGCGTCGCAAGCGACTCAGGTCCTTCAACGTCTGCAGCACTATGTTGCAGATGTTTTATGACTCGGTGGTCTCCAGTGTGATCTTCTTTGCTGTGGTGTGTTGGGGCAGCGGGGTGAAGACAGCTGATGCCAACAGACTCAACAAGCTCATCAGGAGAGCAGGCTCTGTCCTGGGAGTGGACCAGGAGTCGTTGGCAGTGGTGTCGGAGGGGAGAATGCTGAGGAAACTCCTCGGCATTCTGGACAATGGGTCTCACCCCCTGCATGCCACACTGGTTTCCTACCGGAGCACTTTCAGCCACAGACTGAGATCACCGATAACCACCACACAGCGCCACAGGAGTTCTTTCCTCCCAGTGGCCATCACACTTTTTAACTCTTCACCCCTAAGTAAAGGGCACTGAGAACTTCCACACCAACACTATGTGCAATACATCTATATAATTAACATCCTTGCAATTACACTCACAGCTATATATAACTATGTGCAATATTATATTATATTATATTATATTATTATTATTATTAGTATTAGTATTATTATTAATAATGCTATGATAATGTGCAATTACGTAACTGCCACTACGTTTTAATTTTTGCACTACTAACTACTGAAAACTACTGAATACTGCTAATAATGGTTGCATTGATTGTGTGACCATCTATGTTTCTATGTTTCATGTTGTCGGTGGATGTTTGATTGCTCTTTTTCTGCTGTGTTTATTGTGTTTGTTGTATTTTGTTACTGTTACTGTTACTCTGGCACAACAATTTCCTTCGGGATGAATAAAGTCTTATCTTATCTTATCTTAACACTCTGAGCTAACCTGTACTGGATAGAGTATGTGTAAAAAAGCAGGACATTTAAAAAAGGAACTCACCTTGTGGTAAACCCGCAAGAGAAAAAGCATTTGAGCTCCATACAGTTTCAGAAATAATCCTTGATGTGGTTTGGAACATGATGTAATTTAATCACGGGAGAATTTAGCTGTATCTGGGTAGAATTCTGAACAGGCACAAGCTCCCCCTCCTTTTTTTCTTTTCAAGCTAAGGACCCAGAATCAGCAGTTCTCTAACAGGGCTGAAACAGAGGGATATGAGGGATGTCTAAAATGCATGATCTGTTTGGTATTTGAGCAAAACACATCATAGATATTTTTTTTATATATTTTTATATATCTGAGACCCATAATATATGCCTAAAAATAGCATGATAGGAGACCTTTAAAGCTATGTGCACAAGATTGAAGACACTGTTTATTTCTCTGAAACTATAGAGTTAACTCATTTGCTATTGTTAGCATGCTAACGCAGACCAAACATTCAGGCACACTAAGGATCTGACTAGTTCTTACTCGTATGAAAGCATCTGAGAATGGTTTTGACTTTTAGAAGAATCATCTTGACACGCCAGCATGGTGTTATAAGAGTAGCAGTGCTCTCTTGGGGACTTATTGGTGTGTAACCAGTATGTGAGATAGTCAGTGAGTGACAGTGGATGTGCTGCACTCAGCCGAAAAGGTGTTGGCTGAGGAGGAGAACAGAGCAGAGAAGACATGCACAGTGTAGGAATCAGTGTGTCTCTTCCATTGAGCTAGAAAAGCTCAATGGAAGAGACAATATATAAAAACTCTGTGCAAATGAATTTTACGCACACTTTAGTTGAGGGATAAATGATAAATGGAAACACCTTTGCCCTTATATGTTCTGATATCACTAGCTCACATTACTAATCAGCTGTTTCCGTTTTTTTTTTAATGACCCTTGCTGCATGAATCACAATCATTGTTTAACTTTGTCATTGTCGTTAAAGATGGACAATATTAGGCTCAATTGAAACCAATTCATGAAGAACTCTCAATTTTCCTCGCGTAGATAGGTGAGATAAGGGAACTCTACTTCTCTGTTTTCTGGCAGATTACATCCATGCGTAAAGCCTAGCTTGCCTATGTCGCCAACTTCTCACAAAACGACGCTCTTCCTCAGTCTAGTTTATTCTCCAAAAAACTGTTGATGGACTCTATCATTATGTCGATAGGTTTGCACTACGATAATTGCGTTCATGTTATTTAACTTCAAAAGAAGGCTACGAAATTGCCCGACTATTTTGAAAAAGTAAAAGAAGAAACCAGAAAATCCCTGGGATGAAAATAACCCTGAATCAACAGACACAGAGGTAACCAGCCGGCACAGATAACACCAGGCCAACTGCACAAACAGATCCTCGCAAATTTGGAGACACAGCTTCCTTGATTTTTTTCAGCCAAAGCGAGGCATCGATTGTAGTTTAAACGGCTAGTGATTTTGATGTTGTCTGCCTTTAAATGAGTAGTCACTCAGAAGTTCCCCACTGGTTTCCTCAGAGATCATGTTTAATGACAACTGAAGCCAAAGGCTGTGGTACAGTTCACATGGGGAGAGTCATTACTCAAGCAAATTTCACTCCCTACAGGCAAACAACTCATCTTTTTACTTTGAGTTAACTATCATCAGGATGCTTGCAACCTTTAGTTTTTGACTCTCCCTTTCTTCTTTATCGTCTCTTCCACTGATTCAATCTTTGTGAATCTCTGTAACCCATCTCTGTGTGAAACCATTTCTTATCTAGCTGAAATGAGTGTCTGTCTTGGCGGCTGACTGTCAGGTTTCTCAAACAGTCTACCGATGTTTGACAACCTCAGCGTTGCATCATTCCTCTCACTCTCTTTATTTCTTCGCCTCAAGTCCACATTAAAATATGCATGACTTTGAGTTTGCGTTACAGCTGTCAAGTCTGCGGGATCAACCAAATCAAACTAAATCCTTATGAGAAACATACAGGATAAGCCAGTGATTAGAAGGCCAAGCATGTGATTGTCTGGGACAGAGGCGGCCCAACCCAAAGTTAGCCAGCAGTGCTTATTCTGCCAGGACCGCTCCGCTACATAATCCCACCATGTTTGTCAACCCCTCCAGCCCCACATATATCATCTTCAACTCCGATTGCAGGAGCTGGAGTAAACAGTGTTGCTCAAGTTGGAGTTGAAGTGTTGCCTGGAGATGTTAACAACAGTGTGATAAGTAAAGGATTTGCAGAAGCTGTTCCAAAAAAACATGTCCCCACCGACAAGTGAGCCCTAGTATTTTTTGTTTTTAAAAGTAGCTGGATTGCATTTGGCTTCAACAAAACTGTGAGAAAATTCTCAATTGGAATCCAGATTGTTCTGATGGTAGTTTTAAAATGACAATGCTGATGTGTGATCAAGCTGTACTCATTTACATCGTTATTTGCCTATATTTGACATTTCGTTTTAGTTCAGTACAGTATGTGATGGTTGTACAGTAATTGTGGTCAAATCAAGTTTAGATAATTTTTATACCGTGAAAGAAAATTTAAACGCTGACTTAAATGTTCTTTTAGTCTTTATTATTTACCTACCTTTATATTGTTTTATTTATTGTATAGGTCTTAATCTTTTTCTTTCTGTTGTTTTTCACTTTGTGTTATGGGGTTTTATATTTTATATTGTTGCATCGACTCAGTTGCCTTGTATCTTATCTGTCAGAGAGAAACCATTATTTATTTTTATTTTATTTGTATTATCATAAATGTTACCACTATTTACCTCTATGTGTCTATTAACCTGATAAAATGTTTTGCTGCATGTACCTTTATAGTTCTTAACAGAAAATCTGAGGGGAATTTCTTGTTGTTTGTTTTTAACTTGTGTCATTTTGTAAAGCACTTTGAGGGTGTTGTATGAAAAGTGCTATATAAATAAAGCTTTATTATTATTATTATTATTATTAAATAAATGTATTATAAGTTAGTCATAATTGTATATGGTTAGTTCCAAAGCAATAATATTAAGTTTAAATAATGAATAATTGGTTCGACGTAATACTTTTGCTTTCTACTAACCAAATACAATTATGTGGAACCTGTTGACATAATACATTTAATTGAAGTCAATGTTTAATTTGTTCAGTGTATGTCGTAAAATAACATACGGGAGCCCATGTACTGGGTGGGGGTCAGACCCCAAGGGCAGGACCCAGTCTCGAATCCTGTTTGGGACCATTTGCCATATGTCATCTCCTCTGACTCCCAGTTTCAACTCTGTCCCTAAAATAAAGGCAGTGGTTGCCCGTTAAAATATAAGGAGGCGTGTGGCACAGTGGAATAGTAGGGTTCAAACCCCACTGCAGTCAGCATGTCGTTGTGTCCCTGGGCAAGACACTTCACCCCAAATTGCTCCTGTGGGGATTGTCCACAGTACTGAGTGAGCAACCATTCATTATGGTGGATGTTATACAAGTGTTAAGCACATCAATTATCACTGGTGTTATGTCAACTCAGTTTCAGTTTGATTTGTAATTAAAAATATACATTTGATTATGTTTGGAAGAATCATGGCGAAAAAGTCACAATTTCTTGTTGGAAGGTTTGTTCATGTTCACCAACTTCAAGGTTCTTTTCATTCTCCAATATTTTTCTGAAGTAGTTTCCCACACTATTTGTTGAATTTTTCTTTCAAGACTGTTCAAACATGTGTTTTTGCTTCGCTCTGCATAACCAAAGTTGAATGTGTGTCTATTTTAATGGTGAGCACCTCATTATTTTTCAGACTATGATTAGTGTGAATTCAAAAACGGCAGCTTCCCTTAGTCTTAGCCACATGTGTTACTACCGAGCTACAGCAGCAAAAATATTTCCTTTTTTATCTTTGTTAAAAATAACTAAAAACTCAAATGTAATTGTGAACCATCATGTGTAATTGTCTAATAAGCTAGAGAATGGATTTTCCGTCCAAAGGTAATATAGAAACTTCATTTAAAAACAAATCAGAATCTCACAACTGAAATGACATAGTTTAAAAGTCTTTGGGATGTTTTTTGATTTTTTATTCTGGGTAATTTATTTTATGCCTGAATCAAATGAAAAGAGTTATTCAGTCTTGTCTCTTGCATCTGAAAAAACATCTTTGAGTGAATATTTTCTTGCTTTTTCACATTCTTATTTAGTCCCAGCCATGAAGGTTATTAGCCATCTGCAGCTGATAGTAGTAGTGCAGCAGACTAATGAGGATGGCTCAGAAAAGTGGTTAGGATGCCCAAATTGTAGATACAACTTCCTCAATTGAAGCGAAAAGCTTTAATACTTGCGTGATGGATATGTTCTTACCATGGGGAAAAAAATTCCCATCCCTGCAATTTGGCGGGAGGCTTCTTCTCCATTGGCTGGCGAACCTGCCTTTACCAGGCTGATGATCGGCACAAATATACTGAACCAAAATAGTTTTCATGTATGCTCCATGGGTAGAAATCAACAGCGTTTATTGCTTCATAGATTTTTTCTCCTGCCCTGTTGTGAATCAGTCAAGCTCAAAGACCGACTGTGAGCCTTGATCAATCAATGTGGATACGGATAATAAGCTCAAAACTCATATTCAGCGGGATATTTGTGTGAGTTAAAAAGCTGTCTATGCATATTAGGCTTCATTCAATGCAACATCAATAGACTTGAAGCATAAAAAATAAAATGGGAGCGGGGGTCCCGTGAGACGTGCACTGTCACTTTCTCTCTAGCTCAACCTCAAGCAACTGAAGCTTTTTTGTTTTATTTTGCTCCATACGCCCTTGAGCATAACATGACAGTCAATGAAAACTACTACAATTTAATAACTCAAAATGAAAATAAAAGTGCGTTATGACGTTGAGATCAGGGTGTAAAGGGTCACATGACAGTAGCCATTCAGCCTTTTTGTATGAGATCGAGCGGTATCTTTATAAAGGGTGAAACATCTTAGAATGTTGGATACACTCTCTTCAGTACCTACCACGCATATTTCTAATGCTCTCAGTAATCCTATCACTCTACCAGACATGGAGCATCACTCTCTCGGGAGAACACCACTCCAGCTCCCTTTATTCCCTCGGCCGCCCTTATAAAAAGCCCACAAGACTTTCATAAGTTCAAAGCAACGAGAGAAAAAGAAACCGAAGAAACCTCTGACCCTGTCGATACTCAAAGTCCTGGAGGCATGTGTCACTCTGAATGGTACGCAGCATTCATAGGAGCCTCTGCCAGGCTGCGAGATGACAAAATTCCCTCTGGGACATGTAGCCTTTTCCAAAAGGCAGATGGACAGAGCAAAGAAGAAAAATAAAGACAGGCAGCAGGGAAATGCAACGGTAATACACGACTGCCGCTGTCCAATAAATTCATCAGTTGACACAAATCATTATGGGAGAAAAATACATGGATTTATTACTGCTGCGGGCAACTGGTGATTGCTTTGTGGTGGCAGAGCCCAATAGAGAGTGGTATCCAAATAGTGACTGAACACTCTCCCCGGGCCGCCGATGACTAATTACTTATTAATGAGGGGATGAGAAAAGGCTGTGCTTTCAAAGTAAACGCTGGTGAGCACGGAAGATCCCACCGAGCAAACAGAAAGAGGGAGATGGGTAAAGAAGGGCAGGGTACAATGAGACAGTTTTCATTTTAAAATAAGAGTCTACCTAATATTTAAAGATAAAAAGCCAAGGAGGTTTTTTTTTGATACTGCACAAAGAAAGGGAACATGTCAAGCTTAAGAACAGCCGGGAATATGAAAGAAAAAGGAGAAAGGGCATATATAGAGAGAGGGAGGGAAAGGTTAAATAACACAAGGAAGGGAGAGAAACCAAGGCAGAGTGGCAGAAGAAATACAAGGAGAGGTACAGATAAGTACAGACATGGAAATGGAAAAAAAGAGATATACCTGTCTTGGGTGACCTTTACCAATAACTGATTCCCAGAGTAATGCAGTCAAGATAATACACTGGGGAGAACATCTTTATTCCAACCTTTTCTCCTGCTGATATTCCAGCAAACATTGGCCAACAACAAACAGCCACAGTACAGGACCTGTAAACCTGAACCGTGTTAAGGATCACAAACAGCTGACACGAAGCACTGCATCATGTCCTAACAACTCCAAGCTGGGCTCAGCTAAATCTTTATTTATAGTCCAAACACTCAACCTGCTGCCTTCACAATCTAAATCCCCTGAATAACAAGCTGCTGACTGTTTGGGACAAAGCGTGAAGAATCCCATACTTATACCTTCACACTCTCAGATATTAGCAATTCATTTGCATTCATCAGCAACACTGCCCCCGGGGGGTTCTGTGGGAATATGTTGGATTGTTTAGTCAAATTTACAATACAGCTGGGGCAATTTATCTTTTGAAAAGCCTGTTAATTTGTTCAGGAGGAAATGGTGTATTCATTTGCATGTTGAATAAGGAGTAGCTGGAGAAGCGTTTTCTAACCTGTTACGCCACTCTCCGTGGCTAATGAGGCAGGGAGCAGAGAATTAGTGACTCCGCCGGGAGCCTTTAGCATGACAAACACAGCATGACTTCTCAGTTAGCTCGAGGCAGGTCCAGGCTATGGACGAGTACGAGTGTTGGCATATCTGTGTGCACACATGCGAGTGTATGTGTGCATATTCATGACTGTCTGTGTTTCTCCAGCGGCTGAGGTCAAAAGCCTGCAATTACATTCACATTAATTAGATTAATTTGGAGAAGATCAAATACAACCCATTAAGCAATCAGACGAGAGAGAAAATGGGCATTTAAATAGCTCTGCGGTTAATTGTTCTGATATTGCTGTGAGATAAAGGCGCTGTCTGGGCATTGGTTTGTAGAATAACTTGAGGATACATATTAAATGTTATCACTCACATATGTTACGCCTCATGAGGCACATCAATTATTCCTACTTGATAATACAGCTTTCACCGTAGAGCGTTGGAAGTAATGCGATGCATGATTTTATAATCTCAGTCACGCTGTTGATATCCTAGCATGAGTCAAGGAATATTTTGATTCTTGACAGTTGATTGAAAATAATGAAAAGTGCAGCAGCTCCGAGTGAAGCCCTTCAACGAAAAGTCACATTTTATGATTTAATTAATTAATTAATTAAAAGCAGGAAACCAAGATTGATAAGGGACACATTTCTTTGAATTTTTCTCTATGTGTTTCCATGGTACCATGTGGGAAGAAGATGGGCCATTGATTATGTAGCCTTTTTGTCATATTGAAGGTTTCGGTGTTTACATGTTTTACAGCAACCTTATTCTTTATTTCAGTCATCGGTCTCATCAGACCCTTATGGGTCATTTGGAGGTTAACAGGAAGCTCTTTCTTTTATGCTACAACATTGAACATTAGTTTATAACTGTGGGGGAAACTTCTGTAGCAATGGAGAGTCAGGACTCAGAGAGACACTGGCCGTTTCTCAATCGTGAGGATGCTTGCTTGGTAGCACATGTCTTCCGAGTCACTTCCTTCAGAAGCTAGGCAAGAATCCTTCCTGGCATTCGGAAAATGAAGAGTGGAACAGGCTAGCAAGTGTGCAGGTGTGCGTCATATGAGAGGCCCCGCCTTACATTTTCTGCCACAGATTTGGGGAAATTGGTCCGTGCGCAAAGCATTGTGGGGATTTGAAGGACGCGAAGTCTACCCATGTGCAGCCTCGAAATTACCCCCAAACCAAGGACGCGGCCTCGGTGGAATTCCAAGTATGCTGGAGATTGGAACAGTCCTTCGGCGGCACTCGATGACGTAGTATCCTTGAAATATTGGCTTGGAAGTTTCCTCGCGATTGAGAAACGGCCACTGTCACGATCTATGTGTTGTGTTTTGGTCTTGTCTTTTTCTGTCTTTGGTTTCATGTTTTATTTTGAAGAGTGTTCACTCCCTGTCTTGCCTGTTGCTTTCTGTCTGTGTTCCCTCCTACAGTACCTAATTACCCGATTGTGTTCACCTGGTCTGCATTTGGGTCCTGCCTGCTTCACTCACCCTAACAGACACGAGGAGAGCTGGAGCTTTGATGGCAAACACTGATGGTTTATTTGGAGTTACGGCCGGAGAATTGACAGGTGCAGTGGCGACTGGTCATTAGGGGCAGGCACACCCGATCCTGCCCCTCCCTCTCCCTGTTTAAGTCAATGGTGACTGTAAAAACGACACTGCGCATGCTCAGAGTATTTTCCTATTTAGGCCCATTCCCAAACCGCCCCCTACACCCTACCCCTACACCCTACCCCTCCGTTTGCGCGTTCACGCGGAGGGTCCGCCATATTGAGGGCTGTTCCAAAGCAACGAGTGTGGAGGGGGAGTGGGCTATCAAGCCCTCAAACAGCGAGTCTGCAGCAGTGCTGACTTGAGACCGGTCTCTACCTGACCGGAGTCACGCTGTGTGTGTCCGTCAGGAAACACGCTGTTTACAAGTAGTTCCAGCAAACATCCACAGATAAATTGCGATGGTAACAACCTCATGATAACCTCATATGTTTTTAACTTAGGATCATACCTGTGTTTAGTCTAGAAAAAGGTAAATGTGTGCATTTTATTATAAAGTTGTGTATATTTACAGACCGTTGCAAAAACTAAGAAGCTAAGAAGCTTAGTTAACCTTATTAACATCAGGTTTAAAACTAAAAGAGCTTTGAAACTCAATGAAAGATGTTTGGAGTTTTATTTGAGTTATTAAATTAAACTTTTTGTCTAAGAGATGCTGATTTGAAACCGTTGTTACATACAGTTACGGCATTTCCTGTTTCTGCCGGAGAGAGGGGAGGCCGTCCCAAAGCTTGCTGCTGTATTTACTCCCTCCATCTGACAGGAGGGAGCCTCGTTGAGCTGCGAGTGTGGCTACAGACGGAGTTCACTCCGTCACGGAGGGGTAGGGTCGAGGGAGTGGTTTGGGATTGGGCCTAAATGTGTGTGGCAAAAAAATAATGGCCATAGGGGCATAGAGCTGCCATCCCCACCATACGTCATCTCACATAATTCAGAGCTGATTGGCTGTAAGTACGTGTGCCGCGAAAAGTGTGGTGTGTGAAGAGCAGGTGAAGAGACGCGTCCTAAAACCAGGAAATAAGCTGTGCATGGCTTCCCTCCACAAAAAAGCAATGAGATTTCTCCATAGGATTTTAGAAAATCGCTCAAAATAAGATCTGTGGGAAACGTAGCTGTTAGATAAATGCACGTTTTGTTCAGCCGGATAATATCCACATGTCTACCCTACTTTTATAATGTTCTAATCATAAATCCATCATTTAGATTTATGATAGACTTTTGAAACTACAAGAAGATAAGGAGGACTTTTACAGAAAAGTAATAGAGATTTTTGTCCAGAGGGATAGGCAAATGGACTTCATCTTCAAGTCAAGGTAAGACCGCAATTTTATTGAAAATGGGATCTTACTAAGAGAGAACAATTCAATATTTAAATGATAAAATTTAATTTTTTGGGTATCCTTCTGTTGAACTGTCTGTTTAAAATTAATTGAAGCATCAGACTAAAGAGGCTTTTGAAAATAATATTATATTTTGATTTAGGTCAAAATATAATATTTATAAACCTGACGAGTCAGTGCCAGTGCCTCACCAGCCATGCACCTCACTGCAGAAGCTTATATATAGACATCTAAGTTTTTTGTGCCCCACCACTTTTGTACATATAGAAACGCCACTGGACAGGTGGTGTGTCACGAGTTGACACAGCAGTTGCCAAACCAATTCTGAAGAACTCTTTCTGTAGCTCGAGGTTTTAACTAGTTCGGAGTGTAATAATCAACATTCTTCATCAGTGAGACTAAACAATTATGGACTAGAGCTCTCGTCCATAGAAAAGAATGTGCGCCAGGGAACCTCAACCTACGTCCCTGAACAGTAAATAACCTCAAGCTGCTCCTCCTTAAGAGAGACAGCAGCAATACCCAAGGCCGTAGGCCTATGCCATGAGAAAGGAGACAGTGAGAGGAGAAAATTATGAACTGTGTCAAAGGTTGAATACCTAAACAAATTATTCCCTAACAATAACATGTTTTTTATTAACTGAAATGAAAATAGTTGATTTACTGTTACCAAACTATTTTATTCACCACCACTAGCCCTGCTCTGATCTGTCTAAAAAAGGACCGATTTGCATTCAAAGCACATGTTAGACTTCCGCTAAGGATTTAAAGACTGAAATATTAAACCGTGACCCAAATGATGATGGATGGGTAATCCAACGAAATCTAATGTTAGTGTGCATGTAAGCCTGCTGATTGTATATGGTGCGCTCAAACAGGCAAACTCAGTAGACTAATACGTTATCCTGATTTTTAAATTGGTAAGTATATTAGCCCTTGGAGATACTGTATACTTTACATAATAAGTTTGACATTGGCAAAAAGAAATAAAAAGAAGTCTCACTTTATATTTTGCTGATAGTATTGAATAAAGTTTATAAAGAGCTTGACAAATTCAAGGTGTTTTATGCTTGGAAATGCACCTAATCCTATCTCAATTAATTAAGGAAGAGGATTTTACACCTCATTATTTCCCCAAAGTCCAAAAGAGTTTTGCAATCCTATCAAAACAATGCTGAAAATAATGAAACATCTTCAATTGAGAGGAAAGAAAGTTACATGTTAAGCCTTGAAAACAGGAGGGGGATGGGGGAGGATAATGTAAAGATGAGAGAAACTCTAGAGAACATAAATCGTTAAAGATGCCTTAACCACTGGGAGAAACTCACCAGGGTTACTTTTAAAGTAAAACGTCCATAAACACACCCACGCCGTTAAACAAACACTGACAGACAGTATACTAACACACGCAGCATTCAACACATCAAGTGGAAGGATCCACAAAGACTCCAGCCCCCACCTTCTGTAATCACAGTTTGTATTCACACCATCATCATGGGAATTATAAAGACCTGAAAGGGTATTTTCAAGTAAAGGTTTTCTATTATCAGGGAATCTAACAACTGAAATGAAAAGACATTGATACACAGGTTTAACCTTGCAACATAAAAGCAAGGCACAACAAAACTGATGCAAGAACAGCAATCAGCGTCCGTACGTTCAGTTACAGACTTTGCTAAGCTAGCAATTAAGTGGTGTTAAGTAGCCTGTGATTTTCACACTTTGAAGTCTAATCTTTTGGTCACTAATGAGGTATTTTGGTTGAATTTAAAGTCTGCGCTATCCCAACGGAAAAACATAACAAATATGAACTTCTAAACGATCAGGGTGCAACGCTGGTGCAAAAAAGGCCCTGTAAGAAGAAATACCGCCTGCCTTTAAAGTTCCCATTTCCACACATGCTGACAAATGTGATAAACACACACTGGGAGTGTTAATACTTCATGGGAGTTCATCATCGCTGGAGTGAGACGAAAAGCAATGAGGCTTTTTGGCAGATTTCCTGCTCACCCGGGGTTGACAAATTGCCAGGGCTCTCTGTCACAGCTCCACTTTGAGGCTGCTCACTGTTTCATCTGCCATGAGTTAGATCTCAGGCATAAAAGTAGCCCGTTGGATGCATATTCCGCACACCTTCATTTGCATCACACAACACGGAGCAATTACAGTCACTTGAATGGTAATCTGTATGAGACAAAGCTCAATGAATCAATAACTACTTTTGATGCTGATGTGTGGAATCACCTCAGATACAAATTTGACTCAGACAAGCAATTTTGAAGCTGAGTAACGAAAACAATCATCCTGAATAGCACAAGGTTGTAATTAAGGTGTTATCCAGTCAAAAGAATCCCCTGCCGATGCTGTTTGGAAGGTGTTAGCCGCTATAATTTAACTAATTATTTTCTCTCCAAAATGACTTGTAATATAAGGTCACAATCAACACAAACAAACACTTTCTGTGAAACGCTTATTCCATAGCAATTAAAGAAAACAACATTTGATCTGTAGCCTCTACTAACAACTTTCTAAAGAGAAGCCTATTAGCTATGTGTTTATTAGAAGTTTTTTTCAGATAATGTTATGAGTAAGCAAGATAAATAATACAAAAACACATTCTGTAAACATGAACTCCTAACTGTAAGCATAAAAATATACCATAAATTAACTATTTTTAAACTTTGCTCTCAGTTTTATGCTTTTTTCTTAACTTGAACATCACTGCAATTGCTCATGCTTTGAATGTCCAGAATACTTTGAAATGAGTAACAATTATTTGTCATTGAAATAATGTTGTTTCACGAAAGAAAATATGTCTGCCATCTCAAATTAGCATTTACTTGGCAAAGGCAAAGCAGGAACAGGATCTGAGAGTGTTGTCTGGCTTTGTTTCCCTACACATTAAAGCCAGGTAATTGATTACATGATGGTTGGTTGGTCTCATTAATATTTCTTTCATCTATCAGATTTTGATTTTGATTTAGAGTAGAAGAATGACCCAGATAAAAATGCTTGTTGACGTAACTAATGCTGACCAGTTGACTCGCGGTGTCATGGCAACGTTGTGAACTGGAGTCTGGTGTGGCAAATCAAAAGCTTATCATGTGCACATTTTTCTAATCTCAAATGCCAGAGAGTAATCCCCGGTTTTGCCAACGGCAGATTATTTTTGATTTAACAAACTGTTATAAGTAATGTCTCCCAGCCACCACAGTAAATACATGATGGGACTACAACTGTGTTGCCTACAAACTGTGAAATGTATTTCACAAACCTAGAGGCTGTAGATTAGTTATACCCTTTATGACTCATTTTTATTTATGACAAACAATGACTAAGAATATCCTTCTATTTAATGCCTCATCATTTCTAAAAACACAAGTGACATGTATAATGTAAATGTTGTCTTGCATTTTCAGATATATGGCTGTAGTGATATCCACCCCTGCCTCCAAAGGTCTACCGATGCTTTATTTTTTAACTCCTTGACGCCTGATGATGGCTGTTTAAATGAGTTTGGATAATATTAGTAGCAGAGATGGCAAAGGTACACACATCCTTAACTCAATTAGAAGTACAGATACTCATGTTTAATAATACTCTGGTAAAAGTAGAAGTACTGACTGAACTTCTTTACTCAAGTAAAAATAAAGAAGTATGGGCTTCGAAATGTACTCAAGTAAAAAGTACCCATAACTACCAACTGTTTTAAAGAGTAACTGACCTCCCTTTATATTAATAGAACAATAATCGAGCCGAGTTCTCATTGGGCCCTCTTCTTTAGAGAAGACCAGGAAATTAAGGATACACGGATCGTGTTAAAATCAATAGGCACACAATGACTCTAAATAATAATGATCACGCCACCAAACGCAGATTAAAACTAAAGTAACGAGCCTGTTTTTAAAATGTAAGAAGTAAAGGTACAGGCATTTGTATTAAAAATGTAAGAAGTAAAAGTAAAAAGTTGTCAGAAAAATAAGTAGTGGAGTAAAGTACTGATACCAGACAAATGTACTTAAGTACAGTAACAAAGTATTTGTACTCCACTACTTCCCACCTCTGATTAGTAGAGTGGCACATTGAACAGTGTTCTCTAAGGAGGAGGTTGACTCACCTGAGGGTGAATATTGGCACTAAGGACAGCGTAGACAGAGCCAGAAAAGTAGAGACTGTTTCTCGTTGCCGTATGGGTTTGGAGGGCGACATCACCACAAAGTTATTGTCCAGCTTCAGCTCGGACAGCGGCTGAAACAGCCTGACGCTGCCGATACGCTGCATGGGGGTGTGCCCTGCGTAATAGCCCATCGGCCTCTGCTGGTCTGGGCGCACAGAGCTGCCCTTCCTTGAATCCTCCAAGTTGCAGTCTCCGCTGTCCGTGGTTTGAACCATGTAGTAGAGCTCCACAGGCGTTCCCTGGGCTTGCTCCGAGACCCTCTGCCTGCCCGGTCTCACTGTGGGCAGGCTGAACCAGCTGGCGAGGGGCTCGAGCTCGGCCACGCATATCCCCAGCTCACCTTTTAGCCTGCATGTCCCGCGCACCTCTTGAGTCTCGTGGAAGGCGAACATCCTGACGCAGGGCAGCTTGTGGATGGCGCTGTAATCATCCCAGTCCCTCCCCGCGATGTAGAACAACACTTGGACCTTTGGCCAACTGGGGTGAATCCTGTCGCTGATGATATAGGTGTGGACCTTCCAGTTGAATGTGAAGAGAGGCGGCGATGATGATGCTGATGTTGGCGATGATGATGTACCGAAGGTTGGGGGGTTGAAGGGCCCCGACAGTGTCTGCAGCAGATCCAGAGGGACCGGCTGCTGGACAGACAGCGGCCCGTAGCTAGCGTTGACAAACGGCATCTGCCGGGCCTGGTGGATGAAGAAAGACTCGGTGCGAGCCTGCAGGCTGGAGTTCCTCATTAAGTCCTGGTTGGCCTCCTGTAGGAAGAACGCAGACTCCGCGTTGAAGATCTGGTAGTTGACAGGCAGATAGATTGGCGTGGGGCCGTACCTCTGAAGACCCTCCAGGATCACCTTGCTATCCACCACTGAAACAAAGAGAGGAGAAGGAAATGTTATCTCACCACTAACCTTTGTTGCAACAACTGAGGTAAAAGCATCTGGAGTAATCCATTTCTGGTCATGCTTCACGGTACTTATTGTTGAAGATGCTTTGTCTAAACCCTATCAGCAAAACCTGAGCCAGGTGTGAAATCAAAGAGCAGAATGAGCAAAATTGGAGAAAATAATTCACGACCTTGATGGCAGCATTTCATATTTAAAAAAACATTTGGATGCATTGCGTGAAGCAATCATATCTACAGTCGGTTCTAGCGGTGAATGTTAAATGGTTTGTTGGAGGCATTCCGAATGCTATCACCTTCATGAGCCGCTGCTCTTATTTAAAATAATTTGTTAGAACACTTACGTCTTTCTGAGTCTCTTGCTTATCAGTGTTGCCCACGTTCCCTCCAACTCTCAAACCTTTTCATTGTGACAATCTGTTTATCTCTTCATTAATTTCTCTGTCCTTGCATTTGCTTTCCTCTTTTGACTTGATCTCCTTTTTCCTTCATGAATCCCTTCCTCTGCTTTTCCAATCTCCTCTTATTAGGGATGCAAAATCTGACTGTCTCGGTCCTCATACATTTGTCCATTGGCCGACACCAAGTACTGATATAAATGTTAATTTAATAAGCTTTATGCCTTACTGTGAGAAAGTGACTGACATCTTGACTTAAACATTGATTGATTTAAATGCAACAAACTAATAAACAGATACAAAAATACTGAATTATGTATATATCGTGCACCAGCAAATTGGTTTAAAAAATCTATAAAATAAACAAGAACTACATTCAAGTTTAAACCTTTTACAATTTTCCTTAAAGGTGGGGTAGGTAATTTTGGAGAAACCCGCTCGAGTGCGTTAGAATTTGAAAATACTTCCACTTCCTTACAGAGCCCCTCCTCCAACACACACGAACGCCCACATGACTAATGAGAGCACGAGATAAGTTTGTGCACAGATGGAAGGCTGACAGGCAGGTAGGCCATCCAGTTATTTTAGCCCCGGCTAAAATGATTGGTCGTGCTTTTTACAGCACTACGGCTTCCACAGATGACATTTTTTAATGTATTTATTGTCAAAGCACTTAATATATTCATTGCTATCGGGATGTTAAGAGCATTCCATGGAATAGAACAAAAAGTGTTTCTGAAATAAATTACATACCCCACCTTTAATTGCTTGGCAACAATGAAAATAGGATCTGCTAATAACTCATTATTAAATACTAAACATCTTGTAAAATACTTTTTCTCATCTTTAAAATAAATCAAAGTTAACACAAGTCTCATAGAAAGACCAATAACTCTATTGGATTAACTGTTTCAAACAAATGGAACACATATTTATAGCTGATAGCAATTACTTACTTGATTATATAAGTGTTGAGTACCTTTTGTAATAATACTTTTTTTACACAACACTGCAATCAGTCTGTATTTGTCTATAAAAGAAGTCACCTCTGAGTATTTCTGGGTTAGGGTGAACTTCTTTAGTGTTTCTTTTGTGAAGAAAGAATGCAGTACAAAAACTGTAACATAAGGACTGTTTGAATGTGTCTAGTCCAGGTGCTTACTTTGTATCTCACATATTAACCACAGTTCATGGGCACGGAAAGAACTGCACACGAGCATAAAAGGAACTAAGTCAACTATTTTTTTTATTTCCAAAAGGGCATTCAATAAGAGTTGAAAGGTGAAGAAGCTGTGTGTGGTTTTTAGTCTCTTGTAAAATAATCTTTGGAGAAAATAATTGGTTTATGCTATGGTATGCCTGCTTGCCTTCTTTTGCAATTTCACTGCTGCAAAAACGGAATGCTATAGAGTTAGCTGTGGGCTATCATTCAAACCCAGTTATTTTATCCCTTTTTTTACATTTAAGGGAGATAGGCACCATCAAAGTATGCCAAATTAGCTATTGGCAGTTCTTATTTGAAATGTATGCATATATTTACAGACAACTATCACTAGATACAAAAATAAAATAAATTCCATTTATATTATAAAGAGTTTGGAGTAGGATTATTTTATGTATAACGTGCCCACAAAGCTCAAAGGTTTTTAAAATTACATTTCCTCCTTTAGCTGTGTGCCAATTCTACTGCTAACCATGGATCCAAACTACAATTACACTGAACAAAAATATAAATGCAACACTTTTGTTTTTGCTCCCATTTTTCATGAGATGAACTCAAAGATCTAAAAAATGTTCTATATACTCAAAATAACCATTTCTCTCAAATATTGTTCACAAATCTGAAAAAATCTGTTATAGTGAGCACTTCTCCTTTGCCGAGATAATCCATCCCACCTCACAGGTGTGGCATATCAAGATGCTGATTAGACAGCATGATTATTTCACAGGTGTGCCTTAGGCTGGCCACAATAAAAGGCCACTCTAAAATGTTCAGTTTTATCACACAGCACAATGCCACAGATGTCGCAAGTTTTGAGGGAGCGTGCAATTGGCATGCTGACAGCAGGAATGTCCACCAGAGCTGTTGCCCGTGAATTGAATGTTCATTTCTCTACCATAAGCCGTCTCCAAAGGCGTTTCAGAGAATTTGGCAGTACATCCAACCGGCCTCACAACCGCAGACCACGTGTAACCACACCAGCCCAGGACCTCCACATCCAGCATGTTCACCTCCAAGATGGTCTGAGACCAGCCACTCGGACAGCTGCTGCTGCAACAATCGGTTTGCATAACCAAAGAATTTCTGCACAAACTGTCAGAAACCGTCTCAGGGAAGCTCATCTGCATGCTCGTCGTCCTCATCGGGGTCTCCACCTGACTCCGGTTCGTCGTCGTAACCGACTTGAGTGGGAAAATGCTCACATTCGATGGCGTCTGGCACGTTGGAGAGGTGTTCTCTTCACGGATGAATCCCGGTTTTCACTGTTCAGGGCAGATGGCAGACAGCGTGTGTGGCGTTGTGTGGGTGAGCGGTTTTCTAATGTCAATGTAGTGAATCGAGTGGCCCATGGTGGTGGTGGGGTTATGGTATGGGCAGGCGTATGTTATGGACGACGAACACAGGTGCATTTTATTGATGGCATTGTGAATGCACAGAGATACCGTGACGAGATCCTGAGGCCCATTGTTGTGCCATTCATCCACGACCATCACCTCATGTTGCAGCATGATAATGCACGGCCCCATGTTGCAAGGATCTGTACACAATTCCTGGAGGCTGAAAACATCCCAGTTCTTGCATGGCCAGCATACTCACCGGACATGTCACCCATTGAGCATGTTTGGGATGCCCTGGATCGGCGTATACGACAACGTGTTCCAGTTCCTGCCAATATCCAGCAAATTCGCACAGCCATTGAAGAGGAGTGGACCAACATTCCACAGGCCACAATCAACAACCTGATCAACTATATGCAAAGGAGATGTGTTGCACTGCGTGAGGCAAATGGTGGTCACACCAGATACTGACTGGTTTTCGGACCCCCCCAGACCCCCCCAATAAAGCAAAACTGTACGTTTCAGAGTGGCCTTTTATTGTGGCCAGCCTAAGGCACACCTGTGCAATAATCATGCTGTCTAATCAGCATCTTGATATGCCACACCTGTGAGGTGGGATGGATTATCTCGGCAAAGGAGAAGTGCTCACTATCACAGATTTTTTCAGATTTGTGAACAATATTTGAGAGAAATGGTTATTTTGTGTATATAGAAAATGTTTTAGATCTTTGAGTTCATCTCATGAAAAATGGGAGCAAAAACAAAAGTGTTGCATTTATATTTTTGTTCAGTGTAATAACTTCCTGTATCCTCGCACATGATCTATACCTTATGTCTCTGCCTTCTCGCATCCCCTCCAGCTATCCTAAGCCCCCCCTCATAGGGAGACATGCCTCATGGCTTTAAATGGTATCTAAACATTGATCTGTTTGGTATTGGTAGAAGAACTCCAGTATGTGTTAGTGATGCCCAACAATTGTTGTAGAGCTTACTTTCTTGCGGGTTTTGTTTACTGCCTCAGCTCACTCATGCCCATCAAACCCCACCTAATGTGGCTCTAAAACCTTCGTTAATCCCTCATTCCCTTCATCCAGCAAATCCTCCCCACCCCCTGTTTCTCTCCGCCATCGAGCTCCAGATAGTGGGACTGATAGAGTAGCCCATGAGAGCCCATTGATTTTCTGTCCTGTCGCCTCTGCGCTATTGGAGACGGTGTGGCAGTGAATTGTGACGATCCGTGGCAGCCGAGCAACGACCGGCATCAGGCACAGAGGCAGCATCTCTGCAATATCATCATTTAATCTGAAGTTAGCTTTTAAGAGAACATGAAAATATTGAAAGCTTGAAACACTGATGAAAATGACCTCATATCTATCTAATAATCAATACCTCTTATATGTAGAGAGTCATGAAAAGGGATGTCATGTTGCCCTGCTCCAGGCTATTTACAGAATTATTGGAGACAATAGAGAGCACATGCTGCTAAAATGCTGTTTTTATTATCTTCCTCTTATTTGTATTATCATAAGGTGCTGTGCCAATGTGACCCAGCCTAATGAATCGCACTGAGGATATACAATCCATTTTCATCGTTCACAACTTTCATGTCTGGAAAGCTGCATTTTGGTATATCACACAGGTCAGGATGTGGAAGGAAACTTCAATGGCAGAAGCAAAAAACAATATCAAAGCATACTTTTTTTATAAGTCCATAATTCCAAAATAAACACAAACAGTTTCCCAGACGAGTCTTCCACAGCTCTGAAAGTAATGTCGGCTGCAGCCACAAAGCCGAACCTAATTACAGACCTCTATTCACTATAATAATATGCATTCAAAGTAAAAGCGTCTCACACTGATATGGAAGACAATATATGAAAATAATAAGAATGAATCACAAATATAAATTGTACTATAACATTTTTTGTTTGTATTACTGGCAAACACTTAATTCAAACTCCTCGGACTCCAGAGTTAAACATTATCAAACTGCATCCCTGATGTGAGATTAGTGTCTGCTGGTACCCAGTTTTGACTGAGAGAATTATGTTTACCCTTTTAAAATGACAAAATAGAGCAATGTCAAATGGGGAGCAACTGCTGGATCATGCTTAAAGCACAGTGAGCAGATTCTCCTTTCCCACTTTTACTCTGGGTGATGTGACACACTGTCCTACTTCCCACTTACTATGACAGAGATGGGACTAAACATCTCATTACACTCGGAAACATTTTGTAATCTGTAACTTCAGATTTGGAATATGTCCCTTTCCATGACACCAATAGCACGACGTGAAAAGAGAGGCAAAGCCGGTGTGATTTGCAGCCCAGAGTTACCCTTGGATTTCATGTCACTGTACATGTAAATCATGTCTGGAGGACTGGTGCTGCAAATGAAAAAAGGGATGATTTGTGCTGATAACTTAACCCCTGCGGTAAATCCTGGTTGTAAACTCTCATGCAGGATTTCTTGGGCACTGCCAGCCCCTCAGGACGCGTGCCCGAGGAGTCGGATCACACCACACGGCTGAACTGAACTGTCCTCATCATTAGACAGATGTTACATTCAGGATCTTGATGTTATATTCATGTAGTGTGAGCCAGAGGGGGGCACACAGTGTAAAGTATTTTTCCATAGCATAGCCACAACATGCGGCAGATCAACTTTTAAAATAAAATCTCAAAATAGAATTAAAGCTCTCATGTCCCCGAGACAGCCATGTGTGGCTTTGAATTAAACCGTTTCTTATCATCACCTGTTCTCATCCCTGGCGACCTGAGTAGAACTTAAACCCAAGAAATATATAATCCCTTCATGTTGCCTCCCCTCCTCCTCATCTTATCTTTATCCTCCACCATGTGTGAATCTTGCAAACCAGGCCCTGATCAAACATATTAAGTTGGCCTGGCTTCAATATTACATTAATCAAACAGATTTCCTGATATGGAATCTATAGGGAGAGAAGTGTTGGGATGATGGAGGTAAGTGGTGGGAGGATAAAATGGAGATAGAGCTGGGAAGTGGGAGGAGGAGGCAATGGTGGATTGTCTTCTTGTAAGTGCTCAGAAAATGTCAAAAGACTACAGCACATTACATGCTTCCTTCACTGTAGGATTTCAAATTAGACTTGTTTTTCTTGTGGAGCATTCACCAAC
This sequence comes from Pseudochaenichthys georgianus, assembly GCF_902827115.2. Lineage (NCBI taxonomy): Eukaryota > Metazoa > Chordata > Actinopteri > Perciformes > Channichthyidae > Pseudochaenichthys > Pseudochaenichthys georgianus. The sequence continues at coordinate 11,336,408 of NC_047514.1, read as the reverse complement.
ATGGCAGAACATTGCTCCCGCCAGCTTTAGCAACACCTGTACAAGAGTTCACTGCTTTCAGACCCGCTGATGCAACTCTTACCGTCTCATTTCGCACTGCAAGATAAGAAAAACAAAGAAACATGGCCAATGACGAGGCGTGCATTTTAAATCTAATACAGTTTCTTTTTTCTGTCTTTTTTTTTACAGACCTTTTCTTTGAGCAATCAAAGGGAAGGTCTGCCAATGTTGTGCATGTTTCTTCTTGTGGCAAAATGCTAAAATAAGACCAAAACCAGCAATTGAATAACCCTTTCTAAAAAGCAAAGGTAATTTAGCTTATAGCTTATTTCTCTGTGCCATAGAGCAAGTCACACAAATAGGGGACATTTTTCTTCCTTACTATTTACATTGGCACTGTTGTGTACTTATTTTCAATCCCCGTCATTGCCTGATTTAGATTAATCCACATCTGTTATTTTGAATAGCATTTGCTTACATTTTATAGCAAACTCCCTCACCTTTTAGTCACTATGACTTAAAATGTTTCACCAATGAAAGCAGGTGAACGTCCTGTACTTTCACAGTAACCTTGGTATAAACTATGCGGTGGGCAATAGGCCGTGAGTTTAGCGGCTGCTTTCATCGAATTTTTTGAAAGCAACATGTCTTTAAATAAGCTGTTTTCGAGCTCAGGCTAAACAATTTTACACAATTAATTTTGTTGGCTTTGTGACAAATGATGCTTAAATTATGTTCTCTGTATCTCAGAAAAAGGAGTCTTTCCAAGCTTTCAAACAAAGCTCTTTTGTGAGACATCTTTTAAAAGCCTCTAGGTCGTACAACTAAAACGGCCATGGCAGCTTTAATGAAAGAAATACAAAATCAGCCACTAATCAAATACACACTCACCATAACATGCCATTTGCATGCTGTTTGGTGCTGTTTCTAGTCCGTGAGCTTACTTACTTCTCTTATTATGTTTTTTAAGGGGTGTACATCTTGTGTTGCGTCTTCTAATATTGACATTTGATAAATCTTTGGGAAATCCACATTTTCTACAGGTCCACCAGGTAAAACATTAAGACGTGATCTTTAAGTGGCATTTTCTTTTGTTAAGCACTCGCTCTTTGTGGGAGTTTGCTCTGTAGAGTGACTGCTTCGGGGACCTTGAAGTCACCATCAGTGGACCTGCTGTCGTTCAGTATGAGAGGTAACTTTTTTACAGAACAATGGAATGAAAAGGGTATTCTGAGCTTTTGGAGGGCTGGATATAAATGTCAGGTACTGCTCAAATGGAGAAAAAATGCCATTGGCAAAGTCACAAGTTTAAAAACCTTATCAGAGACAGTTATTGATTAAATCTTTTAACAAAAGAGGAGTCTGAATGTGTCCAAACCTCTAAGCTAAGCTATTAAAAAAGCTATTTTAATTGCTTCCTTGATTAGGAAATGTAATCAAGCACTACAGAGCCATAATACTCACTCAAAAGCCAGACAAATTGCAATTTATTTGGATCTTTTGTGTATAAAACAAATACCTTATTAGTAAAAACCAATAAGAAGAATGGCTAATATGCAAATGCATTTATCCTTTATCCTCATCCGTTTACCATCTCAAAAGCACACTTCTGGCCACCTTAAATTTAACGCGGGATACTAAACCGTCGTCAGTGTCTGGCAATATAATCCCCTGGTTAGTGAAATGTCCTGGGTGACAGCTCAACACAAACAAAACACACAGCAACACTAATCCTCCTAAGTGCCCATCACATGCACCCTGACACTGCAGGAGAACCGGGGCCGAGCCGAGAGCCCACTCCAAGCTGGAGGTTAATCGGATCACATAAAAGCAAAGCACACCTCATCTTTCATCACTAGGCAACACATTTATGCAGCAATCGATAGGTGGAATCATATTTTCCCCTTTCAGAGAAATTAGGGGAAATGAAGTATTGTGACCCAACTAAGATGGATGGGGCAGGGCTTCATATCTTAAAGCACATCAGCAATAAGCCTCGTGTTTCTTCAGAACTTGAGTTATTTTCATCTTTGACAAATCTTATAGGTTTGTTGCTTCCCAAATGGCCTTTGGGGCATTTCTGTTGATGAATGGCCAAGAGACAGAACATCAGTAATTTACGGCTTTCCCGAGATCTCTTTCTCTCCCAAGCACCTGCCTCTCATCTCACCTTCCGACACACACATTTAATCACATCAATACAAATATATTAGCGGGACTACATGCAGCATTCCTGTGGGACTATTTGTCAGCATCAGGGGGGGAGAAACCCATTCCTCACCTACACATAGGCAGCTATAATCTTGGAAATAAAGCCACTGGCAGCAAATGTACATTTGTGGCTTACTTATTCACTTGGATGTCAATAATAGATGTTTTAACAGGTTCAGAACTGCCAAGACAAAAAATAGAAAAAACGATGGCTTTGTGATAAGTCCTTCTTTATGCTCGTATATTTAGTCAACTGAACACTTGCTACCTTTGCTGTTCCTCAATAATTAATTAGGTCAAATAAATAAAGTACCCTGAAGATAATTAAAACATTTAATTCAAACACAGTTAATTATTCTTTGATCATGTTATTCACCATTAATGGGTCTATTGGTTACCATTGGGGGTTTTAGTAAGTATTTTTGTCATGCAACCACATTTGTTATGCTTTCTTGTACGAAGGTAAAGAACAAATAAGAAAAGGCTACATTTATCATCAGGGACACAGCAAAAAGAAAAAAAGTCTTCTTTACCTCTGCTGAAATGGAGGCGCAGAGAGTAATTACATATTACATGGTCCAAACAATGCTGCAAATGAGTTGTTTGCAAACTGTCATTTTCATGAAAAGCCAATGTGATGAACCACAAGCCACCTCAATTAGATCCAGAAAGTTATGGCAGAATGACATTTAAAATCCATCATCCGTCTCTGCTGGGTTGGAAATAATGTATTTGTGGAATCTTAAAGAAACACAAATGGAAATGAACAGTATAACCCTCCCTGTTTGAGCATTAGTTATGTCTGACTGGGGAAAACTTCCAGCCGCTTCCAAACATTTCCTTCTCTGCATAAAGAACATTTCCCCCCACTCATTCTGTGAGGCATCCCGTCTCCCTGGCGGGGTTACCGAGCAACAGCAATGAGCAGCGCTTCGCCAGTTGTGTAGAGAGCAAAAACAACCTCAAAGCTTTCTGCCTTGAAGACACATTTGGGACATGAATGCGCAGCCTTTTTATGACACTTCAATTCTGTCCATTGCCTGTGGATTGCCTTTGTGGCGCGTTGTACAGTGACAGGAAGGGAAGAGGTGAATGGGGGGGGAGTCACTAAGGATGCACTGGTTGTTTAGATGAGATGAAGGGGGCGAGAGCTTTTGAAAGAACGGTTCCAAATGTGCTGAGCGGAGAAGGGTGGCAGTTAGGTTTCCTACGACGGGACCCACAGGGGTAATCCATGGCTTCTGCTTGAACATGTGGACTCTGCTGTTGTCATTTGAAACCACAGATTACCTCTGCTCGGAGTTTATGAATGTGACCAGGTCCCCTCTTTCAATGAAGACCAGGCACTTTGAAAGGGAGTCAAATAAAAGCAGTGACAGTGACAGATGATGCAGCGGTTCGCTCAGACGAAGGGAGATGCGCCGTCGTAAATATCAACGAGTTTCGGCACATGGTAATCATGTCCAAGTGAATCCATTTCAGGGATACTGTTATTATACACTGGGGATTTCTTTTGTGGGAATATATGCAATCGGATGCAGTTAAGTGGGTAAGAATAATGCAGAGAGTTGGCAAAGGGGAGACGGTGAGTAATGTTCTGGCATTTCCAGCAAAGTTACATTGTGAGGAAGTCAATGGGCCTTGGACATCAGGCACTGCAGCTGCTCCAGGAAGTCAAATAATGCAAACCACAATATTAATTATGTTCAGAAAGGGGGCGGGCCAGGAATTCAGTGTAATCGCTTACTGTCTTTAATACAAATGCATGGGAGTGTAATGATAGAGTTTGGTTTTACAATTCAGCGCAAAATTGATTTTGTTTTACTTGAAAGCGTTTTTTTGTGTTACATTTAAATGACCATGAGTTTTCTTTAGCTTTAGGTGATAGTATCTTTGAGAAATCAACAATAAGGCTTTACATAATGAGGAAAAACACCCAGTATATTGCGTGAAAGCAGATGTTTACCCATAATCCAGTGCAACTGACAGGTGTTTAATGTCCTTCTCCCCTGATAAGAAATCATTCTTAGCCAGGCATCTGAAAATCCAAAATGAATCAATCTCCATAATGGAGTACATAATTCATGATTTTATTGTAGATATATATTTTTTTACAACCAATAACTGAAGATACTGCTCAAGCATTCAAACAAGGAAAATAAGAAGGTTAAAAAAAGGATTAAATGTAAGCTGTGCCAGATCAATTTTCCTCACTGATCAAGATGCTATTTGCTTTTGAGCAATATGAGGAAAAAACGGGTGGTCAAGTGAGGAAAAAAGATAATAGCAGGAATCTTGATGGCTGTCTCTTTGGAAAAGATACTGAGACCTACGTTTATTTATTCTAAAGATAAGGTCAAACTGTTGAGGGATGACAGTCTGTAATTTCGTTTTCTTCTATGAAAGTGTTCTTTATTTTCTCATACTGATACCGCATAGAACGGACATAATAACAGGTTGCAGACATTGTAAGTAGGAAGGGTGTCGAGGTGAGTCACTCCGTCTTCAGTTAGAGACATGCTCTCATCATTTTTGCTAGACGGGTTGAGAAGAATGCTAGGTTGAAAAAAATAAGTCTTCACATGGTATTACTGCAGAACATTGATGTAAAGGAAATTCATATTTCAAAATTAGAGTCATGGCAAAAGTAGTCTAATATGTTAGCGATGCGATCTGTGGATGGTGGTAATTGCACATACAGTAGCTCCTGAACTCAAGGATGTCTATCTGCTGTCGGGTGGAAAGGAGTAGGAGGGAGTTTCGGGTTATAATGAGTGTTCTACGTGTGACAGTATGTGTGTCGAGGTTTGCATGGTCGGAGTCCCGTCCAATGATGAGACCACGTAACACATACATATTGGCTTCCAGTCTCCCACCGCAATTACAGAATGCTGGTCCTTAGGTACAAAGCCGTCTACAATTTGGGCCCCCCCATCTCACCTACCTTCTCACCCCCTACCAGCCCCCAAGGTCCCTCAGATCCACCTCAGGCAGTCTCCTATCCATTCCCAAATCCAAACTCTGCAGCTTTTCTGTGGCAGCTCCCATTCCCTCCCCCAAGATCTCCATGAGTCCAAGTCCCTCACACTCTTCCAGTCCTGCCTCAAAACTCATCTCTTCTCCTCTGTCCACCCATAAGCCACCCCCCCGATCAATCCATTCCAGTTGATTGTCTTTGTCAGTACAAACCCTTGTACTGTAAAGCGTCTTTGAGTTCAAGAATAGTACTATATTAATATAGGTTATTATTATTATTATTAGACACACAATGCCAAGAACAATCATGGAGAAGGAGGATATTAAGTATCTACACATGCTATATTGTAGATGTTGGAGTAATTGTCTTTGCATAAGGGCTAAACAAAGGGAAAGCAAGGTTATTTATACAGTATAGCTCATTACAACAAAGCAAGTGCTATATAGAAAGTTATACGCATTAGGACACTAAAGCTTTAAGATTAGAAAAAACACAGAAAATGAAATGTAAAGACATTAATTAAAAAAAAGCCAAGAGAGAACCAATTAATAGTTATTTGATTTATAAAAGGGCAGTGGGAAACAGAAAAGTAAAATAATGTGGTAATTGGTTAGTATTTTTGTGTATCGTGGCCAACAAATTGTATTCTACAAACTTTTGAAAATATCTCTGTCTGGTGAAGATCCTGGCAAATAATCACAGCATGATTGGTTGAATATTTTTTTAATGAAACAGAGAATATTTATGCCAAAATTAACAAATCCCAGTTAGATATTTTACCAAATTTCCATCCTCATTTTGTGTGAGTGTGTGCCACAATGTGCGTTGTTGTGCTATGTTAGAGTTCTGCTTCTTTATTATGTAAACACTCGATGACTCACCCGCGCTGCTGGCCAACGGAGACCGACGTTGCCACATGGCGGCCATCTTACCATCTCGCTCATTCATAACATTGTCTATGGTGCACTATTGAAATAACCATAGCTTGCTCAATTTTCAACCAATTTTCAAACGGTTTGGTTTGTTATAAACATCAAATATGTAGTTATGATACTGCATACTTATAATTATAATCATGGACTTTTTCTTTTCAACATGTGACGTCTTGTTGCCTCCTGTATCATAGCCATGATAATAACGTTTATAATAAACCAAACCGTTTGTAAATCAGTCAAGATTTCAGCGAGTTAAGAGTATTTTTGTGCAGAACCCTCACCTTACAACAGCTGTAGCAGTAGTTGTTGATGACCACCGGTGAGCTACGCTGGCCACTCCCCCTTGAGCCATCTAGCCTTTATATATATCCAGATGGCGCTGTATATATCTATGGGTTCTAGCCGTTCTAGCTCCTGCGTGTTATCTGAAATCGCCAAACTTATCTTCTTCTTGTATTTTGTTCTTGTTCTTCATTTGTTGTTTAAAGGAATGGTCCACTCATTAGATAATTAATCAAAACTTCAGTAGTGAAACATTATGTTTAAACCATACCCTGAAGAAATCAGCGATATTCCCCGGTAAATAATGATTTTATAGCTCTTTTTTATCAAGACCTGTATACTCCATCTGGCCGCCGCCATTTTTGCCATTTTCAGTAGTCACGTGATGGTCGTGACGTCATCCATGCGTTCACTTTGTCAACACACGGAAACATGGCGGGGTATTTGAGTTCGGACTCGTCAGCAGAGGAACAAGTTTTGACCAATGTGAAGAGATTGGATGGGGGAATTCAGCCATACATATCAGTATGACAATACGACACCCTCTGTCCTTAGACCCTCACATTGTACACGGAAAAACTTCCGAAGAAAACCCACAGTTTAAAGGGAACATGGGAGAAACCTCAGGGAGAGCAACAGAGGAGGGATCCCTCTCCCAGGATGGACAGATGTGCGATAGATGCCGTGTGTAAATTGAAAAGATAATACATTTGCAACATAGGTAGTCCAAATGTTTGGAAATGCATGTGTGTATAATAGGAAGATGATATAAGATACTATATGTATGCATGTAGTACCACCCTTGCTAGCGATTCCCTCTCTAGTTTAGCATACTCAGCTTCGTTGTCCCTGGCCATAGAATCACGATTTTATGGGGCCGGAAAAAACTGGGGGAAAATACACACTAGCCGGTACTAAGCTATATGGAAAGGCCACCAAAAACTGTCCTGGCCTGGACGCTAAAGGACGTTAAAACGGGGCTAGCCGCTGCAATGGAAATGCGCTATAACATACCTTATTCTTACTCCGAGCACTACTTCTGCTCCTCCGTCGCTTCACACTTGCAGAGGGCGATTTCTCAACTGGCCGAACTGGTGTCCTGGTCGGTGATGACACCAGAAAGACCGATGGTACTGCATCTCCATTAAGTAATGGTTGTTCCATAAATCCCATGTTATGTTTTATCATACTCTCAGAGTAGTCGTCCGGAAATTTGAAATGTTCGCTGCATACATAAGCCTGTGAATCTTTCGGTTCGGGCCGGCCACATTTCGCTAGCCACTGCCTCCGAATGTACTTCTTACGCTTACCTTTTGGCAACAGATGGAACCGAGCATTCCGTGGATTGTTCCTATCAGAATTGTGGCAATATTTCGCGATACAGTGAGGCATATTTGAAGAGAGAAACTACAGTAAATAACATGGAAATCAACGTGTCCTCGAAAACCAAACGCATGGTTTACGTCACGTCCGGAAAATGGCGGCGCCCAAAGTGTTGATGTTATTTCGGTATATAATCAGTTTAAAATCACTGATAATGTCATCGGATTAAAAAAAAAAGAGACTGGCAAAGACTGGTCTGTTTTATCGGATGATAATTATTTAAAAATGAGTGTCATGAGCATACCATTCCTTTAAGGGCGGCTGGCAAACAGCTTTTAGGCGCAATACCGCCCCCTGGATTATATATAGTATAATGGATATTGCCATGAGTGACAGACTTTTTTCCCACTCGGAAAAAAAAGGCGTACCGGATACCGTAACACCCCTACTATGTAGGTATGTGTATCTGGGTGCAAGTTTCTGAGTGTGTGTAAGCGAGTGTGACTGCCTGAGCATGAACTCACTTAGATCTACTTAGAGCTAGACGAGTGGCATGTAGCCTCAGGCGAACTCCATCAATAGAAATTCAGATTTCTGAGCCAGCATGCAGCACCCCACTGGTCAAAACCGCAGATGATCAAAAGTAAGAGGAGTTTCTGTGAGTATGGCCCAGATTCGTGTTTCCAGTGCTCAGGAATGTATGTAGTGAGAGGCCTCTGGCACAGACACAGTGGACGGTGTTGACCGGTGGCACTGGAGGAGAGTTGGGCACCTCTCACAGCAGTAGAGGTAGTAAATAGCATGGAAGAGAGGAGCCGTGTCTCCATGGCCCCGAGGAAGTCCATCGCACGCCCCAGCAGGAGCAGAGAGAGAGAACAGACAGTCATTTCACTGCTGCTCAGAAAACTCTGAAATGAGATGAACTCAGAGGTCTCTTCCTGCAGCAAGTGTCACTCACAGCATGCCTTTCTTTATCCATATCCTCCCCCATAAGTGCCGCGGAAAATGTTGAGTCTTTGAGCGAGTTTAGCGGTGAGGAGAATAAGCAGGAAATGGAAATAAAGATGCCAAAAGAAAGGCTGTCGATCATTTTTTTCCCCCAGTGCTTAGACTTAGTTTTATTTGTCTGCCTCATCTTTCTCTTGCCAGATTTCTGTGACTAACAGACGCTGTGAAAGGTTTAGTCAGATAATTACCTCGCGATCGCCTTGGGTTTTTGCTGAGAAGAAGCTTTTCAGAGGGTTTCTTCATTTTTTTACAGCCCGTCGTAAAATAAAAAGCCGTGCATCATAAAATGTCTTTACATCACCGTGGAAAGCTGTCTCTCGTGGCTGAGTTATGTGATAAAGAGGCACAAGGTTACCCATCTTATAAGCTTGTAGAGTAAATTTGAAGTGAATCTAAGTACGAGATTGACAATCTGTTATTTTATTCTCTTGATGGAACAGCTACAAGAGAGTTGTCTTTTTTTCGCTCCTTGTCCCTATTGTACATGAGCAAAAGGACAACTCTATGGGCCCTTCATAATAAAGGGTTATGGAAATCATAGGAAATAAATGGCTGTTGAGGTAGAAGTATTTTCAGGTCGACCCTCTTGAGTGTTGCTTTATTTCCTTGAACAAGATAGAACTCTAATGGCACAGTCAGACTGCCAAAAGTTACCTTGTAGAAAATGTGGATTGAAAAGAGTGAGAATAAGTACAAAATCTCAAAAGCAGCTGTGGAAAACTCTTACAAATCACTCAAATCAAAACTTGAAAATCTTAGACTATAACTCTTCCTAGAACTCAATGTACCTTACCAACTAAAAATAGCCTTAAAAACTTTACCACGACAAGAGAGCCCTTAAGTTAGTCTTAGACGCATTACATCAGCAGGGTAACCTTTATCCCTATTCATCTACAAGTGTCTTACACAAGTGAGTGGGCATTTAGCACACTACAGTATCTATATTCCAAGGACTGAGAGGCTACCTGAAAAACGGCATGAGAAAAATGCATCGTTTAATGATTTCTCAGCCGAATTGATCCAATTGTATTTTCGCTTTTAAGATATTTTGTACACAAGCTTTAATTGCCGGCTGCTTAGATGGAGCACATTTACACGGGAAGCAATGTCACGTGATCATACATCGCAGCTGCAGGATATTAAAGCCTTAAACTACAGCAGATCTTTTATGACCACTGCATCTTTAAAAGCTAGATAAAACACATTAGTAAATGTTAAGAACTTTACCATATAGGAGGTGCTTACAGCATTGCAAGCTTAACAGCATTGTGGTTTCTAGAATGAGTATGTGGAGTTTTACAAGCATCATCTGGAGAGTGTTTTTGTCGTCTAATATAGGTGATATAGTTTCATAGAGGTGGTTTGAATCTTACTTTTACCTCAGGATTGCAATACAACTGCCAATTTGATGTACAGGTACAGCAAACTTAAACTAATATAGAAAGGAGAACATTCATAATAATGATACAATTATCTCTCACTCATGCATCAGGACTGGAAATGCCTTTCAGCCAGAGTACTTGCTGATTTCTCACAGTTCAACATATTGGCTATTTGAAAATCAATGGAAGTCTGCTAGTTCTTTCAATATCAAGGTTAATATAAATCAGTTTGACAAAAAGCAGACGTGGGTAAGTGGCACTACCAAGATCCAGGAATACAACAAAGATGAACATTTAGCCGTAATGATCTCTGTCTCTTGGGTAATTAGTTATCAAGTTATTGTTCTGGCCAACTTTTTCAATGACAATTTACTTCAACAAAGGTTGTCTATATTTTTGTATCATCCATTTCCTTGTGAAAGAAAACCTCTGTACGTCGTCATCAACTCAATTTCCCATTGTGTGCAAAGACTCTTAGGGTTTTAACTTAGGTTTCTTTTCATGTCTCAATAAGTCTGAGATCAAAGCCAATTGCCAACATTTGAACTGCAATGCAGTGACACACTATGCCATCAACAGCTAGACCACGCTGCAAAGGTCAGTGATGCCGTCATGGCTGAAAGCTGAATCAAAATGCTTCAAGTAGAAGGGCAACACATTGTTGGTCCAACACTTAGATCCCGACTGAAATAGTTCAAGAACTATTGGATTAATTGTCGAGAAATGTTGTAAAGACATTGATGGTCCGCAAATCCCTACCGAGAACCTGACTTTTTATCTAGAGCTCCTTATCTAGACAATTTATCACGTGAGCTATCACTCTAGATTTAACAAATGGATTGCAACTACATTTTGAAAGAAGATCCATAATTGCAGATGCTGTATGACTTTTTGTTATAAGTGAAATAATGGCTCAACAGGTATGGATTTTAAGGAATTTAGTACAGATACCATATTCCCCTCAGGATGAATTGTTATAACTTTTCATTCAACACAAACTGATTTTGAATTTCTGGTTCAATAATTGGGTGAACGATGCTAACCTTTAATGCTAAACATGGCGCATATGGTAAACATTATATCTGCTAAATATCAGAAGGCTATCATTTTCATTGTGACCTTTGTTATCTCACATACTTAATTTCCAAATATGTCCTTCCCTAGTAAAATGTCTGTGGAATGTCCGGTTGAGCCCATGTGTTTATA